>NC_053432.1:29536250-29664690 GCF_007990345.1 Gossypium hirsutum | reverse complement strand
ACCGTGGCCGATCCAAGCTAATCACCTCCAAAATCATCAACCATTTTCGTTGCATATAAAATATAAATATGAATAAGTTTCATATAATCTCTTAACACGTTAATTTCTTTCATCAACAACCTTTCCTTGAACACTTCTCATGACCGATTGCTCATGTTATCAACAAGGTTCAAGGTTTGAACATGGGCTATTTAAAACATGCATGCATCTCTAAGACAACATTAAACATACCTTGGTCTAAAGGACCACCTTGGCCGAATCTTGTTTCCCCTTCTTCCTCTAGTTAGAACAATTGCAAAGAAAGAAAATATGAACACTCCTTCTTCCCTCCTTATTAAGCATCAACCTCCCTCATTTTTCATGCCACAACATCAAACACTCTCCCTAGGCAAGCAATGGCCGAATCCCTCCCAAGTTCCTTTCTCCCCTTCTTTTTCTTGGTTTTTCGGCTAGGTGATGGCAAGTATGACACCTTTTTTTTGTTCCCTTTTCTATATAATCCCATCATTGTTCACCAAAGAAACATTTTAAATTAGAATGAGTGGAGCATTATCACTCCTTGCCGGCCACCATAATTTTATGGACAAATTGACATGCAAAACCATGCTCCTCAACCTATTATTAATTGATCCTTATAATCATCTATCATCTTTCCTAACTTCGTCAACTAGGTCCTTTTGAATGAATTCACAATCCTAATGCTAATATTAAGCATTTAATTTCTCATGCATTCACTGTCACGCAAGAATTTATGCAAATAAAACACGAAAATAAATTTTGGCTCGGTAATGTGGTCTCGAAACCACATTCCGACCAGGTCTAATTTGGGTTGTCACAACTCTCCCCCACATAAGAAATTTTCGTCCCCGAAAATCTTACCGGTAAATAGGTTTGGGTATTGTTCTTTCATCGAGCTCTCGGGTTCCCAGGTTGCCTCCTCGATCCCGTGTTTAAGCCACAACACCTTAACCAACGGAACCCTTTTATTTCGCAACTCTTTCACTTCACGAGTTAGGATACGAATCGGTTCTTCTTCATAGCTCATATCAGCCTGAATTTTAACCTCCGACGGACTAATTATGTGCGAAGGATCAGATCTATAGCGCCGAAGCATCGAAACATGAAAGACGTCATGAATCTTTTCAAGTTCAGGAGGCAAAATCAATCTATATGCAACCGGCCCCACTCGTTCAGAAATTTTCGTACGGCCCAAAGAATCTCGGGCTCAACTTGCCTTTACGGCCAAACCTGAGTACCTTTTTCCAAGGCGAAACTTGAGGAACACTTTATCTCCCACCTGATATTCGATGTCCTTCCCGTTTCAGATCCGCATACGATTTTTGACGATCTGTGGCTACCTTCAGACTTTCACGTATTACCTTTACTTTCTGTTCGGCATCTTTAATCAAATCAACTCCGAAAATTTTAATTCACCGAGCTCGGTCCAAAACAATGGTGTACGGCATTTACGACCTACAATCGTAAGTCATCTTAATACTGATTGAAATATTGTTTAAGCGAATTCAATCAAGGTAATACATCCCATGAGCAAAACTCAAGATGCAGCATCCACAATCCCGAGTATCTAATTATCCGCTCGGATTGACCATCGTTTGGGATGAAAAGCGGTGCTAAAATGCAGCTGGTACCCAAAGCTCTTGCAATTTCTTCCAAAATCGCGAGGTGAATCTCGGATCTCTATCCGACACGATAGAAATAGTACCATGTAATCTCACAATCTGAGAAACATACAATTCGGCTAGTTTATCCAATGAAAATCCGTATGCACGGGGATAAAGTGAGCCGACTTAGTCAACCTATCAACAACAACCCAAATCGCATCCTTCTTACTTGCGGACAATGGCAGTCTGGACACAAAGTCCATTGTGACTCGGTCCCATTTCCACTCGGGTATCATGATCGGCTGAAGTAACCCTGAAGGCACTTGATGTTCCGCTTTCACTTGTTGACATATTAAACATCTCGAAACAAAGTCGGAGATGTCTCGCTTCATACCATGCCACCAAAACCGACGTTTCAAGTCGTTGTACATTTCGTGCTCCCCGGGTGAATTGACATTCGGCTACAATGGGCTTCGTTCAGAATCATCGGAATGAGTTCCGAATTCCTTGGAACGCACAAACGACTTCTAAACCTCAAACAACCACCATCATCAATCTGAAACTCTGATTCCTTGTTCGGAACACACTCAGCTCGTTTGCAACCAATTCATCATCAACTTCTGAGCTTCACGAATTTGATGAGTCAATAATGGTTTGGCTTTAATTCAGCTACTAACACATTGTCAGGTAGAACAGACAAGTGTACATTCATCGCTCGCAAAGCAAACAGTGATTCCGGCTTAAGGCGTCCGCAACCAATTAGCCTTTCCCGGATGGTAATCAATGACAAGCTCGTAATCTTTCAACAACTCAAGCCAACGTCTTGTCGCAGATTCAAGTCTCGTTGAGTCATCAAATATTTAGACTTTTGTGATCCGAAAACACATGCACTTCTCACCAAACAAATAATGTCGCCATATTTTCAATGCAACACAATGCGGCTAGTTCGAGATCATGGTCGATAATTTCTTTCGTGTGGCTTCAATTGTCTCGACGCATAGGCCACAACTCGACCTTCTTGCATCAATACGCAACCCAACCCGAGTAGGGATGCGTCACTATAAACAACAAACTCTTACCCGATTCGGGTTGCACCAAAATTAGAGCTTCAGTCAGATGAATTTTCAGTTGATCGAAGCTTTTCTGACATTTCTCCGTCCATTCGAACTTAACATCCTTCTGAAGTAGCTTCGTCATTGGTGTGGCTATCATCGAGAAACCTTTGACAAATCGTCGGTAATAGCCGGCGAGCCCTAGAAAGCTTCGGACCTCGGTAACATTTCTCGGAGGCTTCCAGTTAAGTATGGCTGAAATTTTGCTCGGGTCAACTCGAATACCCGATGCGGATACCACATGACCCAAGAAGCTAACCTCTCTTAACCAGAACTCACACTTACTGAACTTAGCATATAACTGCTTATCCCGCAAAATTTGCAACACTTGCCTCAGATGCTCAGCATGTTCGGTCTCATCTCTTGAATAGACCAAGATGTCATCAATAAACACAACTACAAACCGATCCAAATACGGCCTGAAGATCCGATTCATCAGATCCATAAACACCGCAGGGGCATTAGTGAGCCCAAACGGCATCACTAAGAACTCGTAGTGACCGTATCTCGAATCCGTAACTGATAATAAGCCGATCTCAAATCTATCTTTGAAAACACCGATGCCCCCTTTAATTGATCGAACAGATCATCAATACGCGGCAACGGGTATTTATTCTTTATCGTCACTTTATTCAGTTGACGATAATCAATGCACAACCTCATGGTTCCGTCCTTCTTTTCACGAACAATACTGGTGCACCCCAAGGTGAGAAACTCGGTCGAGCGAAACCTCTATCCGTCAATTCTTGCAACTGAGCTTTCAACTCTTTTAACTCGGTTAGTGCCATACGATACGGAGCGATCGAAATAAGCGTAGTTCCAGGTACAAGCTCAATACCAAACTCTACCTCCCGAACAGGTGGCAAACCCGGTAACTCTTCAGGAAAAACATCCGGGTATTCACAGACCACCGGCACCGATTCGGGTTTCTTTTCTAACTCCTTGTCATCAAGTACATACGCGAGGTATGCTTCGCACCCTTTCCTTACATATTTCTGGGCCAACATTGCTGATATTACAGCTGGCAACCCCCTTAAGTCCGCAGACTCAACTCGGATTATCTCGTTATTTGCGCACCTCAAATCGATAGTCTTGCTTTTTCAATTCACAACCGCATCATGCGCAGTTAACCAATCCAAACCAAGAATAACATCAAACTCGTCGAACGGCAAAAGCATCAAATCAGCCGGAAAACAGGATTCTCGGATTATTAGAGGGCATCTCTTACACACTTTATCAACAAGTACGCATTGACCCAAAGGGTTTGATACTCGAACTACTAGCTCAGTAGACTCAACAAGTAGAGTCTTACTGGATGCTAAGGTTTCGCATACATATGAATGAGTAGAGCCAGGGTCAATCAATGCAATCACATTAGTATCAAAGAGAGTGAAGGTACCAGTGATGACGTCGGGGGAGGATGCCTCCTCTCGTGCGCGAATGGCATACGCTCTAGCAGGAGTACGGTTCTTGGCGCGATCGGCCATATCAGAGGCCCCCCTCTGACTACCACCCCTGCCTCCTAAAATTCTCGGTGGTCTACCTCTAGATGTCACTCCACTAGGTCTTGCACCTTGAATCTTATTCTTCTCATCCAGCTCCGTGCAATCTCTAATGAAGTGGTCCTTCGAACCACATCCGTAACAGGCCCTGTTAGTAGACTTGCCCCAACATTCACCTAGGTGTCGTCTTCCACATTGGGGACATTCAGGTTTCTCGTGACGATTATTGCCCACACTAGCTACCGAAGTAGCTCGGGAGCCCATCGACGGTCTTGCCCTGATGGAAATTCCCGCAGTCGCCCTCGACTTATTAATGTCCTCCCTGAACTTCTTCACAGCTGAGAACGGAGCTTTACCCGTCGATCTTTTACGATAATCTCTAGCTTCAAATTCAGCCTTCCTCTTCTCCTTTCCAAGTTCCTCCGCCTTGCAGGCTCGTTCGACTAGTGTTACGAATTCCTTTATTTCCAGAATACCCATTAGTAGCTTTAAATCTTCGTTCAATCCTTCCTCAAATCTTTTGCACATAGCAACCTCATCAGCTACGCACTCCCGGGCATACCTACTAAGTCTTACGAATTCATGTTCGTATTCAGATACAGTCATACGGCCTTGCTTGAGTTCCAAGAACTCCTTACGCTTCTGGTCAATGAACCGTTGGCTAATAAATTTCTTCCGGAATTCCGTTTGAAAGAAGTCCCAAGTTACTCGCTCGTTCGGGACTATGGAAATCAAGGTCCTCCACCAATAGTAGGCTGAGTCTCGCAACAAAGATACAGCACATTTTAGACATTCATCGGGTGTGCATGACAATTCATCGAACACCCGAATGGTGTTATCAAGCCAGAACTCGGCCCTTTCGGCATCATCAGTTACTATGGCCTTGAACTCCTCGGCCCCACGCTTCCTAATCAAGTCTACAGGTAGCTTACTCAGCCTCACAGGATCAGCGACTGACGGCCTTACAGGCTCTTGGGGTGGGTTATTCAAATTTGGGAATTGTTGGACAGCCGGGTTGGCTCGGGCATATTGCGCGACCCACTCATTCATCATGGTAAAGAAGGCTTGTTTAGCCCCCTCACCTTGATTATTCGCAGATGACTGAGGTTCAACAGGCGGCGTCCCTTGTGCAGGAGCAGCCGCTACGCTCTCAACGTCATCCGCTAGGGTTCTTTCTTCACCGGGATCCATTTACTAATCAAGACAAAAACATTTCAACCGTCAGAAGTCATCACCCTTTTAAACATTAACATTATGGCATGTATAGCTAGACTCATACGTGCTATGGAAGTCCTAGAACCGACTAAACCATAGCTCTGATACCAATAAAATGTAACACCCCGAACCCGAAACCGACATCGGGGTCGAACACGAGGTGTTAACTGGCTTTAACCTCTTACAAAATTTATTTTCCAGACACTGCCCAATCTGTGTACTAGTCGTTTTAAAAATCATATCTTGAGTTTCGTAACTCGAAAATCAGTTTCGTAATTTTTCCCAGAAACTAGACTCATGTGTCCATCTATTTTTTTTTTCTAGAATTTTTGGTTGGGCCAATTAGTACAGTTTATTAGTCAAAGTCCCCCAAGTTGCAGGGGTCGACTACACTGACCTTTGCCCATTACGACTTGGATATCTCTCTGCACGGGGCTTCAATACTGTTGCCGTTTGTTTCTATGAAAACTAGACTCAGATAGGAATCTGTACATATATGGTACGACCCCTAATTATCTCTGGTTAATTTATAATGAATTTCCAAAGTCGGAGCAGGGAATCCAGAAACCGTTCTGGCCCTGTCCCACTAAAATCTGGTTATCTCTTAATATACTGCCCATATGATCTTTTCGTTACTTCCTCATGAAAGCAGACTCATCGAGCTTTGATTACATAATTTATTCATCAATTAATTCCACTCCTACTATTTTAGTGATTTTTCAATCTCATGACACTGCTGCTGCCAGCATCTGTTACGAAAGTAACTAGGTCCATTTCATGCCTACCCTTGATCCAATTCAATCGAACATTCGTGCCATTTTCGCATGGCTTAAAGTTTACATGCCATAATTCAAACACAACGTACTAGCTTATACATGCCAAAATGATCTTCTAAACACACTAAGAAGAAAGTACCAAAACTTGCTATCCGGTGTGATGACTTCAACGACGGCCCGACCCCGCAAAAATAGATGAGTCCAAGCAACCTATAGTGGGTGACAAGGAAACATCGAGTGAGTTTATAACTCAGTAAGTCATAAGCAATGCACTACCATCTATCAACAACATTATCACAAGAGGAAACAAAATGGAACGAGACAATTTACTCCATCCATACCGAACCATACCATAGTTCCTCCAACTTATCAATTCAATCTCATATCAATTCATGCATTCACATTCTATATACTCATCAATAGGACATTGAAGCAATTTCATAAATCGATTTATTTTCGTTACAACCAAACGACTATACGGCCTTTCACCCATCCTATGATAAATTTTATGTACGTGACTTCAAGTATATTTGTCACATAGGTTCGAACTTACCGAGCTCAACACCAAGTATAAGCATAGCACATAATAGCCATGTACTCAAAACACTTACCCGATCCGCCGTCCGCGATCGACTCAATAGTGTCGCACACATAGTGTCCATAATGATTCACGAATGTATATTGAGCCCGCACACTCAGTGCTATACAATCAACTCGCACACTTAGTGCCACGTAATCAAATCGCACACTTAGTGCCACATAGTCCATCTCGCACACTTAGTGCCGCATGGTCAATTCGCACACTTAGTGCATCATATTCATTTCGCACACTGAGTGCAACATAGTCAAATCGCACCCTTAGTGCTGTACAATTTAATCCCGCGCACTTAGCGCCCATCTCATGGTCATAAATGGTTATCCTGCACGTTTAGTGCCGAGATCAACAACTCAGTACATCTTACCTCTTTTCATTCATTCAACAATTTCATCATCACATACGTACATGCATATATATATGTATATTTATTCATTCCAATCAGCATCAATACATACACATTATGACCATTTGAAATACTACCCACTACATGCTTAATGACTTACCTCGTGTTGGGTAAGACGGTTCCAACTCGGCTACTCGATAACCTTTTCTTTGCCTTTGCTCGATTCACCTCCTTTAGCTCCTTGAGCTATATCAATAATTTAACTAGTTTAACCACCTTGCTAAATATTTACAATCCAATCTCACATGTATATGTATGTTAGTATATTCGGCTAATAATCTCATGCAACTACCAAAGCCGAATCAACTAAATATACTTATGTATATACACATATATCATCATCGAAATCACCTAAGCTTAGACATCGATTTTTAATTTCAAGTAAGTTGCCGAATGCAACCTTACTAAATTCTCATGGATTCAATATACCATTACCATGAAATCAACAACCAAATTCATAGACAATTTAGGAAAATCACATTACAAATCTCATATTCAAGCAAAGACCATGGCCGAAATGCACATATGACCTCATAACAAAAATATTGAACCTTTGGTTGCCCAATTAGCTTAACATCCATCAAATTTTAAATCAAGAAACTCAACTCATCTATAATCAACCCTCAATGCCCTAAAGCATCAAAAACAACATCAAAGAAATACAACCATCCATGGCCGAATGTCCTAGCCGAATTGTTTTAACCATGAGTAACATAACAAGCATAGATCGTGTTTATGGATATACCGTGGCCGATCCAAGCTAATCACCTCCAAAATCATCAACCATTTTCGTTGCATATAACATATATAAATATGAATAAGTTTCATATAATCTCTTAACACGTTAATTTCTTTCATCAACAACCTTTCCTTGAACACTTTCTCATGACCGATTGCTCATGTTATCAACAAGGTTCAAGGTTTGAACATGGGCTATTTAAAACATGCATGCATCTCTAAGACAACATTAAACATACCTTGGTCTAAAGGACCACCTTGGCCGAATCTTGTTTCCCCTTCTTCCTCTAGTTAGAACAATTGCAAAAGAAAGAAAATATGAACACTCCTTCTTCCCTCCTTATTAAGCATTCAACCTCCCTCATTTTTCATGCCACAACATCAAACACTCTCCCTAGGCAAGCAATGGCCGAATCCCTCCCAAGTTCCTTTCTCCCCTTCTTTTTTCTTGGTTTTTCGGCTAGGTGATGGCAAGTATGACACCTTTTTTTTGTTCCCTTTTCTATTATTAATCCCATCATTTGTTCACCAAAGAAACATTTTAAATTAGAATGAGTGGAGCATTATCACTCCTTGGCCGGCCACCATAAATTTTATGGACAAATTGACATGCAAAACCATGCTTCCTCAACCTATTATTAATTGATCCTTATAATTCATCTATCATCTTTCCTAACTTCGTCAACTAGGTCCTTTTTGAATGAATTCGCAATCCTAATGCTAATATTAAGCATTTAATTTCTCATGCATTCACTGTCACGCAAGAATTTATGCAATTAAAACACGAAAATAAATTTTTGGCTCGGTAATGTGGTCTCGAAACCACATTCCGACCAGGGTCTAATTTGGGTTGTCACACCCTTTCTAAGAGTAAAATTGTCATAGTTAAGTGGAGTTGATTGCGCGCCTAGAGATAAGGTGACAAGATTTTGCCGAATTAGGGTGAAACCTAATAAGGGGATGTAACACCCCTAACCCGTATCCGTCGCCGAAACAGGGTTACAGAGTGTTACCAGTACATACAGAACATTTACAGATTAATCAAAATATTACTATTCACTTTCTGAGATCATACATATAACGACCTTTATTTGGGCCCTCGAAGCCCAACATGAACATTAAAATCAAGTCGGAACTTAACCGATTTCTCATAAAATTTTTCACTTAATTTTTTTTAAAAATTTTACTTGTGAACAGTACCCACATGTCCATGTGATTAGGCCGTGTGGATTCCACACACCCATGTGGATTGGGACACGTCCGTGTCCCTTGTCCGTGGAGCTTTCTGTTTATGACATCATCATCAATTTAGGGACACAAGGCCACATCGGACGCCTGTGTCCTAAAGTCGTGTTCCATACACGGCTGAGATACACGGTCGTGTCTCTGCCTGTGTGGTCAATACCTAAGCTATTTTCCAAGCCTTGGTTAACCTTAATCTCTTACACACTCATACAAAATCAAAAGCATATAACATAGTATTCATTTAATGATTAAACATTCTCAATTAAACTACAAACACAGTATTTGTATGTCATCATACATGTATCTCTCATACCCATTTTACCTTGTCTATTACGGTACCACTTATACTTTTATACCATGATTATCATCTTACCAAATATTTTCAACTTAATCATCAAGCATTCATATTTAGAGCTAGATAATATCTTCATAAAATACCATATTTCAGATGCGCAGAATAAAATACTTGCCTGAGACATTTCAATCCAACTTCATACCCAACAAGCATCATATTGAAACTAGTTATATATATACATGTCATGATATGTATCATTCTCATACTGTTTTCTTATAAACATATATCATTTATTTTTCTCCTCCTCCTCTCCATTCCACGTCCTTAATGTATATAACATTCTTGTAAGTACTATTTCACAATTTACTTATTAATGCTCACATCAAGCTGTTCACACGAGCCATAGTCACTAAATTATTTATAATTCGAGCTAAAGAGCTCCAAATTAAGATCCGTAAATTTTCCCTAAAACTAGACTCACATATCATTCCACCATAAAAGTTTCAGAATTTTTGGTTTATCAAATTAGTAAATTTTATTCATTTAATTTTTCCCTTGTTTCACTATCTGACAGTTCTGCCCTCTCTTCACTAAAAATTAATTATATCACATTACAGAACTCAGATAATGTTCCCGTTGATTTCTATTGAAAATGGACTCATTAAGGATTCTAAGAATATAAATTTTAGCCTCAAATAAAATTTCTCCAATTTTTGGTGATTTTTCAAAGTCAAAGCAAGGGAACCCGAATTCATTCTAACCTTGTCTCACAAAATTCATTATATCTCATAATTTACAATTCAATTGCTTACATCGTTTCTTCTATGAGAAACTAGACTCAATAAGATTTAATTCAATATTTTTTTCATCCTCTAATTCGATTTTTACAATTTATGGTGATTTTTCAAATTTAACCTACTGCTGCTGTCCAAAACTGTTTTAGTTCAAGATGTTTATTACCATTTTTCCTCGTAAATTTCACAGGTCATACAATTCAGTTCTTGCTCAATTAGCCCATCTACTAACCTAATTTTTCTCAATTAACATTTTATTCCATCATTCTAAACTATTATACAACCTTTAAAAATTAGAATTTTAACACTAAACCTTAATTCACAACTTTTTCACAATTAGATCCTAAAATCAATTTCTAATGAAATTACTTGATAAAATCATCAAACAACAAAATCAAAGCTTCAAATTCAATTTATTTCATCATAAACAGCCAATACTTATCAATGGTAGCTTTCAATTTTGTCCATAAAATCAAAAACTAATGAATTAAACACTTGGACCTAATTGTAAATGTCACAAAAACATAAAAATCTCAAAGAAAAGGACAAGAATTGAACTCCCATATGTCAAAGTATGAAAAACCAGCAACTTTTAGACCTCCTATGGCATTTTTACTGAAGAACAATGATTATATCTCTAGATTTTTCAATTTTGTCTTGTTTTATATGTTTAATTTGTAAAATTTCCCATTTTGCCCTTGTTTCTCCTTGTCTTTTTGCTGATTTTCTTGCCCAACCGTCCGGCCCATACAATTTGGGTCCAATTGCCTTTTAAATCCCTCCTTTTTAATCACTTAAACTATTTAATCACAATTTAACAAATTTTGCACTATTTTCAATTTATTCCTTTTTAATTAATTGACTAACCAAACGTTAAAATTTTCTAACGAAACTTTAATACTAACTTAATAACACTCCATAAATATTTATAAAAATATTTATGGCTCGGTTTATGAATTTGAGGTCTCGATACCTCGTTTTCAACCCAATTTACCTGATTAATTCTTTTAAAATCGCAAAATTCACTAATTAAAAAAATTCTTTTAAGTTCGCGCTTGGCCCATAATTATTATTTATTAAAATTTCTAAACTTACTCATCGGATTTAGTGATCTCGAATCACTATTTCCGACACCACTGAAAATTTGGCTGTTACAGGGGATCCATAGATCGAGTTAATGCAACCCTGGGTGTTAAGTAGAGAAAAGTCTCAATTATTCAATCTAGGGATTAGACGTTATTAGTCTTGAATAGGGATAATAACATAACTTAGGGATCTCTACGGAACAAGTTAAATGAATAAATCGTTCGATTCAGAGTCAGAATAACAAGTTAAGTCTAGGTGGATTCTTCCTTAAGTATTGTCTTAATTCAATCGTTTTCCAAAAGTAATCCCCCAATTCTATTTTTTATGAATTCTTAGTTTAGTTAATTAGTTAGTTAAAACAAACCCCCTTATTCTTAGGCTAGATAATAAAAAGACAGTCATTACTAATACTTTTAGTTCCTTTGGGTTCGACAATCCTGTCTTGCTAAAACTATACTACTGTTCGATAGGTACACTTGCCTACATCGTGATAATAGTTAGTTTCAAGAACGATTCTTTATAAATATTTAAAACCTGTCACACAAAAATCATGATCAGTTTCCTAGTGGCATGTCACTTGTATCCTAAACTATTCTTAAGGTTCAACCGGGATTTTCTCATCGTCAAAACTTCATTGAATATTTCCATAGAAACAATCGTATAATTTATGAAATATTAAGCATTAAATGCATAATATAACATTGCATTATTTACACACAAACATACCTCGATACAAAATAGTAGGAAATGGACCTAATCATCAATAACCTTGTTTTTCCCCCGGTTAAGGTCCGAACTTCGTTTTTCTTTATCTATAATAGAAAATTTAACTTGTTTTAATTATCACATTACTCGATGCTGTCTAAAAATTAACTTATGAAAAAAATTATATTTTTTCCCCTAAACTTTGACATATTTACATTTTGGTCCTTAAGCTCGTAAAATGAAATGTATCCATTTTTTTGTTACCCAAGCCTAGCCAAACCTAAATCATGCTCATAACCGCCCACATTTTTCATCAAATCACATTTCTACTACCCATTTTTACAACTTTTACAAACAAGTCCTTTTTATGCATTTTCACTAAAAATTAAGTAAAAGTTGTTTATCACACCTTAAAGATACAATATCTTCCACGAAACATCAAAATACATGCATGTCACAAATGGTTAAAATTTTAAACATGAACCCTACTTCAAAATAATGGTAGAAATAGATAGATCGAATGATAATGACTTCAAAAATATAAAGAGCATTAAAAACGGGGCTAGGATGTACTTACAATCAAGCTTGAAAGTTGAAGAAACCCTAGCCATGATCTCCTTGTAAAATTTGGCCAAGGTGAAGAAGATGGACACCAATTTTGACTTGATTTTCCCTTTTTATTCTTTTATTTACCAAATGACTAAAACGCCCTTAATGCATAACTTTGAAATTTTACCTATTCATATCTTTTTTTGTCTACTAACTTATCTAATGGTCTAATTACCAACTAAGCACCTCTAATTTTAAATCTCATAGCAATTGGACACCTTTAACAAGTAGAACTCAACTTTTGCACTTTTTTGAATGAAAATTTTCCGATCTGAAATTTTGGAATGAAATTTTTCGATCTGAAATTCAGTCTCCTTTCTTTTCAAATCCGCGTATGACGAGCAGCTTTCAAACAATCATGAATCACCCTTACTTTTTCTTCAGTTTCTCTAACCAAGTCAACCTTGTGAATTTGATTCTCTCTGAGCTCTTTCCAGTACAATGGAGTTAGGTATTTTCAGCCATACAATGGCTCATAAGGTTCCATCTTTATACCTGACTAAAAACTGCTATTGTAGGCAAATTCAACCAACGGTAGATATTTTTCACAACTACCTTGGAATTCTAGAACACTGCATCGGAGCATATGGTTCAAACGGGATTTCTCACTTTTTATTTCAGCGTCGAACGTGCCCATATTATCATTTATACAATTCATGCATAATAAAACATATAACAATACAAGTATAACATTGCCTTTAGTTACACACAAACTTACCTTGGTACAAAATGGTAGGAATGGACCTAATCGTCAATAACCTTATTTTTCCCCCGATTTCGAACTTCGTTTTTCTTAATCTATAATAGCAAATTTAACTTATTTAATTATCACATTACTCAATGCTGTCCAAAAATCAACTTATGAAAAAATTACATTTTTGCTCCTAAACTTTAACATATTTACAAATTAGTCCTTATGCTTGTAAAATGAAATGTATCCATTTTCTTTGTTACCCAAGCCTAGCCGAACCTAAATCATGTTCATAACAGCCCATATGTTTCATAAAAACACATTTCTACTACCATTTTCACAACTTTTACAAACAAGTCCTCTTTATGCATTTTCACTAAAAAACACTTAGTAAAAGTTGTTTATCACACCTTAAACATACAATATCTTCCATCAAACATCAAAATACATGCATGTCACACATGGATAAATTTTTAAACATGAACCCTACTTCAAAATAATGGTAGAAATAGATAGATCGGATGATAATGACTTCAAAAATGTAAAGAGCATTAAAAACGGGACTAAGATGTACTTACAATCAAGCTTGAAAGATGAAAAAACCCTAGCTATGGAGAGCTTGAAAATTTCGGCCAAGGTTGAAGAAGATGGACACAATTTGGCTTTACTTTCCCTTTTTATTCTTTTATTTACCAAATGACCAAAATGCCCTTTTTTCCAAACTTTAAAATTTTATCTTGCCGTGTCCATTTTTGTCCACTAATTTAACAAATGGTCTAATTGCTAACTAAGGACCTCTAATTTAAAATCTCATAGTAATTGGACACCTTTAACAAGTCTCAACTTTTTCATTTTTTACAATTTAGTCCTTTTAACTAAATTGAGTGCCTAAACGTCAAAATTTTCGAATGAAATTTTCACGAAATCATTCTGTGAAACTGTAAACCATAAAAATGTAATAAAAATAGATTTTTCGATGTTAGATTTTTGGCCTCGAAACCATTGTTCTGGGTAGCCCCAAAATCAGGTTGTTACAACTCTCCCCCTTTAGGGATTTTCGTCCTCGAAAATCTTACTGGAAAATATGTTTGGGTACTATTTTCTCATAGCCTCCTCAGGATCCCAAGTAGTCTGTTCAACCCCATGTCTTTGCCACAACGATTTCACAAGAGTTATACTTTTTTTTCTCAATTGTTTTACTTCCCAGGCTAATATTTTGATCGGCTCCTCACCGTAAGTCATATTCAGATGAATCTCAACTTCTGTAGGTGAAATCACATGCGAATGGTCTGATCTATAACGGCACAACATAGACACATGAAAGACGTTGTGGATC
The DNA here is from genome assembly GCF_007990345.1 of Gossypium hirsutum. Lineage (NCBI taxonomy): Eukaryota > Viridiplantae > Streptophyta > Magnoliopsida > Malvales > Malvaceae > Gossypium > Gossypium hirsutum. The sequence continues at coordinate 29,649,963 of NC_053432.1, read as the reverse complement.
CTTTCCAATTCAGATAGCAAAGCTAACCGATATGCTACCGGTCCTATTCTCTCGATAATTTCATATGGCCCACTAAATCATAGACTTAACTTTCCTTTACGGCCAAATCTTAGAATTTTCTTCGATGGAGATACTTTCAAAAATACCTTATCACCGATCTAAAATTCAATCTCTTTTCTTTTCAAATCCGCATGCAACTTTTGTCTATCTGAAGCAGCTTTCAAACAATCACGGATCACCCTTACTTTTTCTTCGATTTCTCTAACTAAGTCAACCCTGTGAATCTGATTCTCTCTAAGCTTTGTCTAGTACAATTGAGTTCAGCATTTCTGGCCATACAATGCCTCATAAGGCGCCATTTTTATGCTCGACTGAAAACTGCTATTGTAGGCAAATTCAACCAACAGTAGATATTTTTCCCAACTACCTTGGAATTTTAGAAAACAACATCGAAGCATGTCTTTCTAAAATCTAAATTACTCTCTCAGATTGACCGTCGGTTTGCGGATGGAAAGTTGTACTAAAATTCAATTTCGTACCCAAAGCTTCTTGCAACATTTCCCAAAATCGCGAAGTGAACCTCGGATCTCTATCCGATATAATAGAAATAGGTACTCCATGAAGTCTAACAATTTCAGCAAGGTACAAATCAGCAAGCTTATCAAGTGAGTAATCAATACTTATTGGTATAAAATGAGCCGATTTCGTCAATCTGTCCATGACAACCCAAACAACATCCTTCTTTTTTCGGAGTCAAAGGCATACTTGTCACAAAATCCATGGTGATTCTATCCCATTTCCACTCGGGAACCATCACAGGGTGAAGTAAACCCAAAGGTGCTTGGTGTTTAACCTTTACTCGTTGACAAATCAAGCATTTCGAAACGAACTCTGAGATATCTCGTTTCTTACCTGGCCACCATTACATTTTCTTCAAATCACAATACATTTTTGTACTGTCTGGAAGAATAGACAAACAACCACTATGTGCCTCATTAAGAATCTTCTGAATCAACTCTGTATCCATAAGAACACATATCCTACCTGTAACGCCCCAATTTTCGGGAATTTTAAAAATGTTGGAAAAATTTAAAAATTCTGTGTTTTGTTTGTCGTAGGATTAAGTACGTTAGTGGGCCTCTAGAAGGCCCAAGCTTAAGGTAAAACCTGGTAGTTTTAATTAATTTTAATTCCATAAGAAAAAGGGGTTCTGGTTAATTGGGCTTTTAGGTATTAATTATGTAAAATAAATCACAAGGAAGCATGTGGTAAAGTGGCTCAGTGACGCCACTGGGAATGCTATAAGTGGCATGTGGATGATTGGGAGAACCCAAGTTCAAGTCACAATGACAGCAGATAAGGGATTAATTTTTATGAATGGAAAAGGTAAGTAGTGGAACTGAAGTGAAAGACTGTTAGGAAGAGTTAGAGTTGCTCAGGAGATTGAGTAAGGAGGGGATAAGGGAGAGAATTTAGGAGCTGATTAGGGAGAGCTGTGTTGGCCGAATAATGGACTCTTGAGGAGCAAGAGTTGGCCGGCCAAGGGGAGCTTTAGGGAGGCAAAATTCGGCTAGGGTTAAGGTCAGTATAAATTCGGCATTAAGGGGAAGTTGGGCCGTTTGCTAACCATTTCCCTCTTCATTTTTCTCACCTCTCTTCATCAACCTTTTTCTTATTCTCATTTCTCCTTCATAGCTGAACCCTTCTAACCTCTTGTTCATCTCCATCCTTCCATTCAGACGTTTCAAAACCTTCATAGCCTTTGGCCATAAAAAGCCAAAATCCCAAAAGCTACACTTTCTTCTGTGCCGATTTTTCCTAGCAAAATTCTCTTATTTTGCTTATCATCTTTGGCCAATTCTTTCTCCTTTAAACCTCAAGTTTTTTTCGACAAGACCACAGTAAAACCCTATTAATTCATCTTTTTCTAGTTGCAAAAAAGCTGAAAACCCCACTTTCATAGGGACTTAGCCGAATATTGAAAACACTGAAGGCTTGACTTTGGTGATCGTTTGAGGGTAGAGCGGCATTGGATTTAAGTAGGCATCAATTGGAAACATTGGTCGAAGGAATCGGTGGTAAGTAGTTTCAAAACATAGTCTTTCTTTCGTATTTTAGGAAAGGCAGAAATCCCTAAATGTTAGGGAGGCTGTCGATTTGGACTTGTAGCCCTAAGGGGTTGTAATAACTGTTCTGCTTTGGTAAATGGTGTGATTTAGAGGCTGCTAATCAAGGGCTTGGACAAGTGGAACGATCAGATCTTTGGATTTAAGACATAGTTCGGCAACAAGGTAAGAGCAAGAAGGTTCTAAGCATGTTTGGCCGAATATGGTAAGGGGCTATTTACTCAGTATTAATTCGATATCTAGAGTAATATGTTAGTGATTTAATTGTAGGCAGTTCGTGCGTGGATCTCGACAACGAATCGTCGCAAAACAGGTGTGTAACTGACACCCTCTCATAGACTAGATCGGCAAAAGTCGAAAAGCCGAAATGCCGAAAAGTTGGTATTTTGGGAATTTGCGAGTGTGCGAATGCTCGTAAGATAGTTGGGTTTGCATGTTTGGTATTCTGAAGGTAATAAACTGCAGTACATGCGACTTCGTACATTTTGATAATGTGGGCTTAATAGGCCAAAAATCGGGTCCATGGGCCAACGGGCTCAATTTGGTAAGTATGCGCGGTAAGTATTCTGATAGTACGTAAATGGATAGGATATGCATGAAAACCCTAGAAGTAGCTAAATCACTACAATACCCTTATGTATGGAAAATTACCATGATACCCCTAGTTGTAAATGACCAATATGCCCTTAGGGTTAATTTTGTCTGAAAAGCATGTTGATTTAAATCTGTATGATGTATGCCATGAATGAATATTTGTTGCATGGGGACATGGGTTATATTTTGGAGGAAGCGTCCTGGTGGCTATGCCACAATCATCTGATCTGGTGGCTCTGCCACATATTTCTGTTCTGGTGGCTCTACCACGATTATCTATATCTGGTGACTCTGTCACATTATCTGTTCTAGCAGCCATGCTGCATAATTCTGTGGCGTGTAGCGGTTGGGTGGGTCGAGTAGTCTCCCCACATGGTGAAAGGTTGGTAAGGGGGTGTATGTGGTTGGTTATGTGTTGGGTTTTGCATATACATGAAATATCTGATTTGATCTGTTATGGGCCTATAGGCTTAATTCAATATTCTGTTCTGGGCTAAGGCCAATTTATTTTGTTTTTGTGGTTTGAGCTGATATGGGCTATGGTTGGGTTAATTTAACACACTGAGTTTTCCCAAACTCATCCCCTATTCTCATCCATGCAGGTAATCCCCAGCCATAGTGGGCTTAGAGCTGCGAGGGATTCGGAGTGGCCACTCGTTCTGCAATATGGATTTCTTCTGGTGATTTGGACTTCAATTTTCTTTACTTTGATGATTTGGGTTTTGTTATGTAATAAGGCCACTTATGATTATTTTTAATTGGGTTTCGATTTATAACTTATCATGATGACCTTAAATTATATTAACTATCAAAATGGGCTAGATCTAGGGTTCGTTTTCCAAAAACATAAACTGATTTCGAAGTAACACGATTACAAACAAGGCTTCTGTTATGATAACGTTTTACAAACTTAAATACGTTTTATTCTAAAATAGACATAATTTCAATGGTAACCTAAAAATATACGCGATGTTAGAGTGTGGCAATGGCGGTGTGCATGTCTAGGATTGGATCCGAAAGAGCTTGGTACTTAAGTAGTCCGATGGACTCACCTCCTTTTTCCGGTTTCCTACCTGGTGCACAGCTTCCATTCACTTTAACCCTTAATGAATTAATCCTTTGAACATCAAGTACGATTTTCTGAACTTAGAACGGAAAAATGTTTTTAACATTTTTGATGTGGCACGTCAGATCCGGTCATAACGTCTAGGCCGGGTTTTGGGTGTTACACTACCTAGGAATCTCAAACAATCATCGAAGTCAATATGAAATTCTGAATCATCGCCCAATTCACACTAAATTCTCTTGGCTTGCAACTCACTATAACACTTCTGTGCTTTGCAAATCTGCTGAAGAAACATCGGTCTAGCTCTCAACTTGACTAGAATCGAATCGTTATCAAATAAATTCAACTGTGTATTCATGTCCCTCAAAGCAAACAAAGATTTCCCACTCAAAGCATTGGCCTCTACATTCACCTTCCCTGGATGATAATCGATTACAAGCTCGTAGTCTTTTAATAACTCAAGTCATCTCCGTTATTGCAAGTTCAGATCTTTTTGAGTCATCAAATACTTTAAACTTTTATGATCGATAAAAACATGACATTTCTCACCTTACAAATGTTGTCACCATTTTTTCAAAGCAAACACAATAGTGGGTAATTCCAAATCATTTGTCGGGTAATTCTTCTCATGTGGCTTCAATTGTCTCGAGGCATAAACTATCACCTTGCCTTCTTGCATCAACACATATCCTAGTCCATTCAGTGACGCGTCGCTATAAATCACAAATTGGTTTCCCAGTTCAGGTTACACTAAAACCGGTGCCTCAGTCAAAAATGCCTTCAGCTTCTCAAAACTTTGTTGACATTTTTCGGACCATTCAGACTTAACGTTTTGTTGCAACAATCCTATCATAGGAGTAGCAATAATTAAAAATCCTTTAACAAGTCGTCAGTAATAACTGGCTAATCCCAAAAAGCTTCTAACCTTAGATACAATTTTTGGTGGTTTCCATTCAAAAATAGCAAAAATCTTTCTTGGATCAACTCGGATACCATCACCTGAAATAATGTGTCCCAAAAATCCAACTTCTCTGAGCCGAAACTCTCATTTACTAAACTTAGCATACAACTATTTGTCTCTTAAAGTTTGTAAAATAGTTCTCAAATGCTCGGTATGCTCGGTCTCATCATGAGAATAAATTAGTATGTCATCAATAAAAACAACTACAAATTATCCAAATATGGTCGAAAAAATTTGGTTCATCAAGTTCATGAAAAGAGCAGGGGCATTAGTTAATCCAAATGGCATAACAAGGAATTCATAGTGCCCGTACCTTATTCTAAAGGCAGTCTTTGGCACATCTGACTCTTTAACTTGCAACTGGTAGTATCCAGATCTCAAATCTATCTTTGAAAACACTGTTGCCCCTTTTAGTTGATCAAACAAGTCATCAATTCTCGGCAAGGGATACTTATTCTTTACGGTCACTTTATAAAGCTGTCGATAATCGATGCAAAGTCTCATAGATCGGTCTTTCTTCTTCACAAATAATACTAGAGCACCTCAGGGAGAATAACTCGGTCTTGTAAAATGCTTATCTGTCAACTCTTGCAACTGAGCTTTCAATTCTTTCAATTCAGTCGGAGCCATCCTAGGGACTAAATCAATACCAAACTCAACTTCTCTAATCGGAGTCAAATCTGGAAATTCTTCTGGGAACACATCTGAATATTCACACACTACTGGCACTGATTCAATTTTCAATTCAGATTCTTTTGTATTCAACACATAGGCAAGATAGGCTTTACAACCTTTTTTTAAACATTTCTAAGGAGACATCAAAGAAATCACAATTGGCAATCTATCTGACTCATTTGATTCAACTCTAAGAATTTCACCTTTTTCACATTTCAATTCAATGACTTTTCATCTACAATTTACTATAGCATCATGCATAGTCAACCAATCCCTTCCCAATATAACATCAAATTCGTCAAAAGGCAGCAACATCAAGTCAGCCGAAAAACAATAACCTCTAATCATCAAAGGACATTTCTTGCATACTTTATCAACTAATACATGTTTGCCTAAAGGGTTTGACACCTTAATTTAAACACAACAAGCATATTCTTACTAATTACCAAATTCATGCATACATATGAATGGGTAGATCCTGGGTCAATCAAAGCAATAATAGTAGTATCATAAAGAGAAAAAATACCGGTGATAACATCGGGAGATGTCGCTTCTTCATGAACAAGGATGGCATAGACCCTAGCAGATGCTCGAGCTTCAGATCTTGCATCTGAATCCTTCGTCACATTTTTGCTGCTAGCTCCATTTCTGGTATTTCTTAGGGACCTTCCTCTAGAAGCAGTATTACTCGACTTTGTACTCTGAAACTTTTCTTTTTCAGTCAAATCAGGGCAATCTTTAATAAAGTGATCTTAGGAACCACACTTGAAACAAGCTTGATCATTCATTCGACACTTGCTGGGGTGACATCTTCCACAATGTGGGCATCCAGATCTATTGGGTCAATTACCAACGCTCGCAATAAAAGTAGTCTGGGCTTTTTAACTTGAATATTGATTCCCACTGTTTCTATTTGAGAAACCAACTGAAGTATGAGAATGAGAATGCATCTCTCTAGATTTCTTAGACTGAGATTGGAACGACTTACCCATCGGTCTCTTTCTTGCATCTCTAGCCTCAGACTCGGCTTTCCTCTTTTCTTTGGTTAATTCCTCTACTTTACAAGCCCAATCCACAAGCACAACAAATTCTTTCAGCTCAAGAATACCCGCTAACAGTCTGATGTCTTCGTTAATCCCGTCTTCAAACCTTTTACACATAATAGCTTCAGTGGAGACACATTCTCTAGCATACTTGCTGAGCTGAACAAACTTTTTTTCATACTCAGCAACTAACATGTGGCCCTGTTTCAGTTCAAGAAATTCTTTACGCTTTTGATCGATGAAACGCTTACTGATATACTTCTTTGGAACTCCTCTAGAAAGAATTCCCATGTAACTCTCTCTTTCGGAACCACAAATACTTTTCCACTAGTGATATGTCGTGTCCCTCAATAAAGATATAGCACACTCCAAGCATTCATCATGTGTACAAGATAACTCATCGAATACTCTAATAGAATTTTCAAGCTAAAATTCTGCTCTTTCAAGATCATCATCAGCATTTGCTCTAAATTCTTCAGCCCCTTGCTTTCTGATCTTATCAACTGGGGATCTATTCAATCTTATAAAGTCCATACCTTGAGGCACTATGAGAATAGGTTGAGAATTAGGAAGGGGTGGAACATGTTGTTGTTGATTGACCGGGTTCGTTCGAACGAACCCTGAAAACCACTCGTTCATCATTTAGAAGAAGACTTCCTAAGCCTCTACTCCTTGACTCACAGTTACGGGTCTACTTTCTATATCATCTGCCATAGCTCGATCAGGATCCTTTACTATATGAAAACATAGTTTAAAATTGCCAAGAGTCGTCACACTATCACAATTTATATATGGCATGTATAGCTAAACTAATACACACGTTACGTTAGTTCGAGGATCGACTAAACCGTAGCTCTAATACCACTAAATGTTGTGTTCGATGCTGGAACCGAGTATGAAGCATTACTGAACTTAAACTCAAACAAACATTCAAAACTGAGACATGAATTTCCACTCAAATTTAAAACTTTTCAAAATCATTCATACCGTCCCTTAAACAAGACTATGAGGCCTAAAACACGCATTAGGAGTGGTTCGAGACTAAACCGAGAACTTTAGAAAACTTCCCAACACTTAGAGAATTTTCATCAAACCAAGGGTCACACGTCCGTGTGGCTTGGGACACGCCCGTGTCCCTAACCCGTGTAACTCTCTATTTATGACGTTATCAGCAAATTGAGGTCACATGCCCGTGTGCTTAGGCCGTGTGGATGATTTAATTTTCATAGTTTTTCATAAAATAAGTGCAGACTTCACACGCCCGTACATGAGGCTGTGTCGTTCACACAGTTAAGATACACGGCCTTGTCTCTATCTGTGTGGTCAAAATAAGGCTATTTACCAAGCCATTTTGCCACCCTTGCTTGTATCAACCTACACCACAACAAGCAACACCAATCCAAGCATATACAAGATATCAGCACATCATTTGCACATACTAACATCTATCATGCATAAACATCACATACTTTCTTTTCCATTCATGCCAAATTTATCTTCATGATAAGCATCATCACATAAATATACCAATGACCAATAAGAATAATATTAGCCAACTTCCAATGGCCATATAAAAAATGAGTCATTAACCATTACAATGCCAACACATTTTGCTAAACCAATATGACACATAACAAAATGGCCAAGTCCCTCTACATGCCATACTCCAAATATTGAAATCAAGTATACCCAAAACAATCATATGATAGTGTGAATTGAGCTCCGATGTTCTTCGATCTTAGAGCTAACTTGGCGACACTATAAGGAATGGAAAAAGAAGGGGAGTAAGCTTTAAAACTTAGTAAGTTTGCATGCAAATAATAAGCAACATAAATCATTCGTTAATCATGTAACTACTCAACATAAGTTAACTTAAATAACATCATCATGAATCTTAGGCATAACTTACTCATTAGCATTCTTACTAAGAGTTCATCTCATACCAAAGCTCATACTCATTAGTTATACATACATACATGTACCAGCTCGTAACATAGTCACATACTTCGTTATCTTTGACATACTCTTTGAATTACTGTTGAACACTTGGAATATTATCAGATACACAAAATGTCTTGCACTAGTTCCACATATGTAGCCATTGCTACCTCATATCTCATAATACATAGGGCTCACACATGAGCTAATTACGGGCCTGCTCACACAAGCTGTCAGTTAAGGCATAGCTACATGGGCTGCTCACACAAGCTGTTAGCTATCTGCAACACATGCCAGAATACTCAGCCACAGGTAGGACGTACATGACCAGCACCCGGATTCACATATATCACATAACACATGGTTTCCTAGAAACATGTCTCTTGTATCCTAAACTATTCCTAAGGTTCAAGCGGGATTTCTCACTTGTCATTTTTTCGTCGAACGTACCCACATTATCATTTATACAATTCATGCATAATAAAACATATAACAATACAAGTATAACATTTCCTTTATTTACACACAAACTTACCTTGGTACAAAATGGTAGGAAATGGACCTAATCGTCAACAACCTTGTTTTTCCCCCGATCAAGGTTCGAACTTCATTTTTGTTGATCTATAAAAGCAAATTTAACTTATGTAATTATTACATTATTGAATGCTGTCCAAAAATCAACTTCTGAAAAAATTACATTTTTGCCCCTAAACTTTGACATTTTTACAAATTAGTCCTTAGGCTCGTAAAATGAAATGTATCCATTTTCTTTGTTACCCAAGCCTAGCCGAACCTAAATCATGTTCATAACAGCCCACATTTTTCATCAAATCACATTTCTACTACCCATTTTCACAACTTTTACAAACAAGTCCTTTTTATGCATTTTCACTAAAAATCACTTAGTAAAAGTTGTTTATCACACATTAAACATACAATATCTTCCATCAAACATCAAAATACATGCATATCACACATGGGTAAATTTTTAAACATGAATCCTACTTCAAAATAATGGTAGAAATAGATAAATTAGGTTAGGAGGACTTCAAAAAATGCAAAGAGCATTAAAAACGGGGCTAGGATGTACTTACAATCAAGCTTGAAAGATGACAAAACCCTAGCTATGGAGAGCTTGAAAATTTCGGCCAAGGTTGAAGAAGATTGACACAATTTTGGCTTTATTTTCCCTTTTTATTCTTTTATTTACTAAATGACCAAAATGCCCTTTTTGCCAAACTTTAAAATTTCATCTCACCATGTCCATTTTTGTCCACTAACTTAAAAAATGGTCTAATTACCAACTAAAAACCTCTAATTTAAAATCTCATAACAATTGGACACCTTTAACAAGTAGAACTCAACTTTTGCACTTTTTATGATTTAGTACTTTTGACTAAATTGAGTGCCCAAACATTAAAATTTTCAAACAAAATTTTCACGAAATCATTCTGTGAAACTGTAGACCATAAAAATGTAATAAAAATAACTTTTTCTATGTCAAATTTGTGGTCCCGAAACCACTATTCTGACTAGCCCTAAAATCGGGTTGTTACACGTGTGACCCAACATCGATTCTCACACGGGCAGACACACAGGTTAGGACATGGTCGTGTGTCTAGACTTTGAATGTCCACACGGCCTAACTTGTGACACGCGGCTTGTCCACACGGCCATGTGTCCCTGTTACCTAATTTTTTTTCAAATTTTCCCAACTTTTTCAATTTGTTTTTAATTGACCCTAGAATATTTTCAAACTATTTTTAGGGCCTCGTAGACTTGTTTTAAGGTTCGTATATGTATACTAATTTATGAATGGAATGTGATTGTTTAATGGTAAATATGGTTGCATATTTAATTGTATGAAACGTTAAATGTTTGAAATGTTATCGTAATACTCTGTGACCCTATTTCGGTGACGGAGACGGGTTAGGGGTGTAACATCTTCACTCTAATCCTTGATTTATTTTACGCCAATAAATATTAAAAAAAGATTTTGATGACCAAAATGAAAGTGAACTAAAAGTTAGGTGACTAAAATAAAAGTGTAAACATGATGTCGCGTGTACAATTAACTATCTTTAGAGATTTAATGCTTATGTGACCAAATTATAAAGGTTTCATTTTGGGTGATTGAAATAAAAGCGTACTAAATATTGAGTGATCAACTAAGGTAATTTACCCATAAATTTTTATTGACAAGTGGATTACATTATATAAAATTTATTAAACTTTAGTTTTGCTATACTTAAATTTAATATTTAATTCTTCTTAATTTTTAATAATTTGGTCTTTATATTTATAGTGTGCTATTAATTAACTCATTGTTAATATCCTTATCTTTTTTATTAAAATTTAATATGGTTATAAATAATTTGAAGTGAATTTTTAAATCTAACAAATAGAGGAATTAAATTCTTGAAAATAAAAGTAGTAAAACTAAATTCTAAATGTACAAAGTATATATGTAACTTAAATATATTTTAAACTTTAAATTTTTCTCTATAATTTGACACAAACAAATTATCAATTCAACACGAAGTGTAGATGAACTATACCAGTTTATAATAAATAAGATAAGCTTTTTCAACTCAACGATTAATGAAATGATAAAAGATTTATATTCTAAATTTTTGGTTAACAGCATTTTTAAGTTTGATCTTTGAACGATCCTATCTCTTTTATTTTTCAAAACGAATGCTACTTTCATCTTTCTAAATTTGTCGTAGTTTTGACTTTTATTTGTAATTCGTGTTACAAGATACGTAATATATATATATATATATTTTTTGTGTGTGTGTGTGTAATATCACAAAATCTTCAAAAGCAATTGGTCAACTTGGGTGAGGAAGCAAGTTCCTGATAAATAGGAAGCTAGTGTCCTTGATCCTCACAATATGTGCTGATCCTTGTTAAAGAATAGACTACTAGTTACGACCTAAAGAAGGAGAGTATAAATATATAAAAACAGAAAGACAGAGGACATATTTTGGGACACAAACAGAGAAACTATAGTCCAGTATGTTAATTATCATACTATGTAATGGTATTCTTGTGCATACAAAAATAAAATAATGAAATGGAACTACATGTTTTATGTAATATCATTTTTGTGGCAATACAGATTTCTTTGGCTATCAAAGAAAAATTGAATTTAGAGAACTTCAATAGTTTTTGATTTAGAGAAGTGTACCTCCACCGTTCCTTTTCCACAAAATCTGCATCAAGAAACTGGGCAATGAATGCCCAAAGCTTATAAATGTCTTGAAAATTAGCTAAGAACCCCAATGCAGCAGTAACAACAGCTATTCCCATACCACTTTTGTCTTTTCCTTTATTTCCATCGGCTTCATTATTTCTCCTCTCAATCACTTTTTCCTTCTCTTCTTGATACTTATCTGCAAACCATATGTGGTGCAGGAACCCATAGCTGAGGGAAATATTGCTCCGATCCGCTAGCTTCTGTACAAGGACTGGCTCGATTTTTTCTCCTTTCCAATCGAATACATTGAATGCGATTGCTGGTCCTCGATCAAATTTTACTTTTGGGCCATATATTCTAACCAAGGGAGTCCCATTTGTGTTGGGATGCTGGAGTTTCAATAGAGCACTCACAAGCCAATTGATGAGGCACCTTGCTCTACTGCTAATTGTTACCAATCCTAACGAATCCACTTCATCTAAGCCCCTACACTCCATCTCAATACTCTTGTCTGATTCTGACACTTCACTCATTTCAATCCCTTTTAGTTTTTCTACGATTTCTGCATGTTGTATCTCGTAAGTTGTTTTCCCTTTTTCAATTCTTCCAGACTGTGAAGCTAAGTTTTCAACTTCAGTGTCGGTTCCTGGAGATTCAGTCACTGCTCGGAATAGCTTCTGAGGAGGGATGAGGCCTATAATCCCTGAAGTTGATGAAGTTTCCAGAACTGGAATGGTTGATTTCTTGGCGAAGAGACAAGCAAATCCTGAAGGGTTTTCTCCAAAAACCTTGTAGAAAGAGCAGATAAGGAAATCTGGACGAAAAAGTGAAAGGCCAAAGCTGTCCATGTCTTTTGGTCCCAACGCACATGAATCTATCAACACATGCCATCCGTTTTCCTCCGCGATGCTCATCCAGAGATAAGGATATCTAGCTCCAGTCATCCTGGAATGAAGTGGGAACACAAAAAGACCTCTTCTTTTCTTCTTTTTCTTCTTTTTCTCCTTGCTTACTAACATGTTTCTCAGCTTTGATGACTGAAGTCTCAGCCTAGGCCATGAGAATTCTGCAGACATAACTTTGGCCCCGTTTTTCTCAGAACTATTGGACATCGCTTCAATTGCTTCACTCTCATAATCATAGACTGTTAAAAGCTTCCTATTAGACTGGAAAGGATAAGACTCTGCAACTAGCTTGAAAGCTGATGTCTTGTTTGCTGTGAAAACCATGGAGTAATCATTTTCTGAAACATTAAGAAAACTCATTATCCTCTTCCTGATAACAGATTCGAACTCTGACGCCACTCCACCATGAAGTAATTGTGTCTTGAGATTTCCTGGTTTGTAAGACACCCCAAAGAAGGGAATATCCAAAACCGGAGGAGGCGATTCTGGGGGCACAGGGAAGGAAGATGAGGCAATTCGATATTTTGGGCACTCCTGTTTTTGTAACTGTGAATAGGAGAAGAGACCAATGCCAAGATAATCAAGGCAAGTATGGTCGGAGAAGGAGAGATGGTAATACTCTCGTGATCGTATTTGGTCAACTCGATAGGTATCCGAATACTGAGGGTAAGCCTTGGTGAATTCGGTAAACGAGTCTTGCATAGATGGAAGAGATTCATGGTTGGTGAATTGGGTGTTGGGGAAAATAGAAGAAGTAGTTTTAGACGCAAAGTCACGGCGGCAAGCTGCCGAAGAGTTTCGAGGTTTCGAAGCTTTGGTTTGAGGCTCATGTTGGTTAAGGAAAGGAGAGGGACAGCAGCCATGGAGGCATCCTTGTGAAACCTCTTCTAGGCAAGGGGATTGCATTTTTTTGCTCTCTTCCTTCATTGATCTTTGATCTTTTCTCATTGGTCTTTTATTTTCATAATCTTTTTTATATAAAGACTACCACCTACAAGACAAATGGATGCTTTAATTTGTATTTATTTACATGTTTTGTAATGGGGTAGCCGATGGAGTAATGAACCAGTTGTGTATGAAGTCATTGAAAAAGTCAATTCAAATTTTAATAAATAAATAAGTTGTATTATTTAACTGGAAATGGTTATATTATGTTTAAATTATTGTATATTGTATTGTATTTTAATTACTTTTTTACCGTATGTAATGATATGATACGATGCCAAATATTATTTGATGGTGGAGTAAAACTGGAAAAGAAAATAGTGGTCAATTGCAATAATTAAAAGGGAAAAGTAGAGTTTAGAAAGAAAAAAAGAAAAAAAAAAGAAGAAGAGGAAAAGCAAAGAGAGAGAGAGAGAGAGAGAAATGGCGGAAAAGGAAAAAGGGAATAGTTGAAATTTTCCCAATCATGATTCCTGGATCGCTTCCCTATTAAGTTTGTTTCAAATCAACCCTTTTTCTTTTTTCTTTTAATTAAATGGATGTTACAAATAAAACTGTGTTAAGTTTTGAGCCAGATGATATTGATTAAAAAAATTCTTTGAATTGAAAAACAATATATTAAATATATTCCTTAAAAATAATAATTGGATAATTACTGGTTTATAACTTCATATGAATTAGTATAAACATAAAAAAAATTGCAGATATTTATAGCCTTCCAAGTGTCTCTATATGAATGCATGATTGCATTGTTTGAGTATAAAATGTGAAAAGATTTTTTTTTCTTAGCCCAAAAAAGTGAAAAGATATTAGTAGATAAGTTTTATACCTTTTTATGAATGCCTTAAATGAGATGAAAGTATAGGTATGAATGCCTTAAATGATTCAAATTTGGCAATAATATTTTTTTCTATTAACAAGTGGATGCTTGATGTTTTCCTTATTAACATTAGAGAAATGAGTAAATTTTAATTTTAATTTTTTATTATGCTTTAATTATTAATATAATTTCGTCAAGTTTTTTTACAGTAATAATATAAAAAATAATTATGAAAATAAGCGTAAATTAATTGTTTTGGAATAGTAAATTTTATTATCGCCAAGTTGTCAGGCAATATCACTCCCAAAAGTATAACCATTATTCATCCATTATTCCAACTAACCAAGTTTTTTTTAATTGGTGTTATTACCCTAATTGGCCACACAATTTCTTTTAATTTCCCTCTCAATTTCCCCTTTTAGCTTACTGTATATTCTAGTAAAAATACCAGAGTGGCCATATAGGGTGGCGATATCACTTTTTGCCACCTGCATGCGTGCCTGTAATAGACAAAGAAAAATTGAATGGTGTCGCCAACTAGGAAGTCAACACCGATTAGCATTTTAACTTTTGTTTCCCGCCTAAACAAATCTTTGGTTGTTTTTTTGTTTCTTTTTGAACCAAACCAAGAGAGAAAAAAATTGTGTTGTTAAAATTAACTGGGAGAAATTTTAAGTTCTAAACAGTTGCAAAAGTCTCAAGCTTGGGTCTATATAATTAATAGAAATTAAGACTGAAAATCAAGAATAATTGTTTTTCATTTCAGAAATCAAGTTTGAGTTAATAATGTTAGTTTGTAATTATTTTTTTATGTCATTTCATTTTATTTTACTGCTATGTATAATTATGTGACTATATAGCGATTCTCAGACTTGAGATCATCATTGTCTCAACATTGTGAGTCGTATATTTTGATACAATCAAATGTATATTGCAACAGGTTGTACTATAAATACTGATGTTGGATATACCACAACCCATGTAGTGGGATATGATTGATCAAGATATAATTTATGTAACACCCCTTACCCGTACCCGACGCTGGGATAAGGTACAAGGCGTTACCGGACAAACATACAAACATTAAACTAAAATACGGCCATAAAATTTCATTCATATTTCAAAGCGTTCATTCACTTACACATAGCCCCTTATTTGAGTATACGGAGCCCAAAACATACTTTAGAAAGGGTTCGGGACTAAACCGAGAACTTACAAAAATCTTGGAAATTTCATGCTTTAAGGCTCCACACGCCCGTGTCCCAAAGTCGTGTTCCATACACGGCTGAGACACATGGTCGTGTCTCTGCCTGTGTGGAATATACCTAGGCTATTTTCCAAGCTTTGGTCAACCTTAATCTCTTACACACTTATACAAAATCAAAAGCATATAACATGGTATTCATTTAATGATTAAACATCCTCAATTAAACCACAAACATAGCATTTGTATGTCATCATACATGTGTCTCTCATACTCATTTTACCTTGTTTATTATAGTACCACTTATACATTTATACCAAGATTATCATCTTATCAAATATCTTCAGCTTAATCATCAAGCATTCATATTTAAAGCTAGATCATATCTTTATAAAATACCACAATTCAGATGCGCAGAATAACATGTTTGCCTGAAACATTTCAATTCAATTCCATACCCAACAAGCATTACATTGAGACTAGTCATATATATATATACATGTCATGATACATAACATTCTCTTTCTGTTTTCTTATAAACACATATCATTTATTTCATTATATCAATATTTCACATACCGTAGTTTCCATGTATTCCACATATATTTATTTTTCCTCCTCCTCCTCTCCATTCCACATCCTTAATGTATATAGCATTCTTGTAAGTACGATTTCACAATTTACTAATAAATTCTCACATCAAATTTTCCACACGAGTCATATTCACTTAATTATTTATAATTCGAGCTACAGAGTTCCAAATTAAGATCCGTAAATTTACACTAAAACTAGACTTATATATATTTCCACCATAAAATTTTCATAATTTTTGGTTTAGCCAATTAATACAGTTTATTCATTAAAATTTCCCCTATTTCACTTTCTGACAGTTCTGACCTCTCTTCACTAAAAATTAATTATATCACAGTACAGAACTCGGATAATGTTCTTGTTGATTTATCTTTAAAATAGACTCATTAGGGATTTTAAAAATATAAGTTTGAGCCTCTAATTATTTTTATCAAAATTTTTGTGATTTTCCAAAGTCAGAACAGGAGATCACGTTATCATTCTAAACCAGTCTTACAAAAACATAAATATATCAAAATATAGAACTCCTTTGCTTGCTCTGTTTCTTTTATATGAAAATAGACTCATTAAGCTTTAATTTGATATCTCATTCAGTCTCTGATTCAATTTCTAATAGTTTTGGTGATTTTTCAAAATTACATCACTACTACTGTCCAAAACAGTTTTATTGCTAATTCATTCTTTCACACTTTCTTTGTACTAACCTCATTTTAACATACATATCACAAATCATTTTCACCGAATTTCATACATCACAAGTATAGGCCCATGATCACAAGGTCACCATAAAATCATTCTTATGTATAACTTACTTGTTTATAACCTTACCACATCCTGGTCACTTAATGAACACATCATTCACATAACCAAGTTCCTGCACTTATTCATCACAAAGCAATACATAGAGAGTCTCCCGTTGAACACTTCAGATCAATCCTCGATACTTGGTGGTTTCAGTACATAGCTCCACCCATCATATAGTTCGGCTCTCTTGTACACATGGTGAACACTTAGTACCACCCATGTGACCTAGCCAGTTTATCTCGTAGCTCTCTTGTCTACATGGTGTACACATAGTATCACCCATGCGACCTAGCTACATCATAATGTCTCGTAGCTCTCTTGTACACATGATGTGCACTCAGCACCATACATGTGACCTAGCTACATACCATCTGTATCATCCAATCTTTCCGAAGGTTCAACCAGGATTTCTCTCTCTTTTCCAACAATTTCACCAATCAAGTAATTATCCACAAACATATTTCCAATATTATTATAAAATATCATAATACAAGTAATAGTGATGTATTACTTACATATAAACTTACATCTCATTTAATATCAAGGCAATAACATTAAATTACACATTGCCTTATTAAAAATCATATGAACTTACAATTTCTCATAATATCCGTAATCATAGAAATCACATTTATGTATGATAATTCAATGCACTTCATGTACCATAGACATATTGTAACGCCCCGTACCTGAGACCGTTGCCGGAATCGAACACGAGGTGTTAACGGACTTAATTCATTTACTTACACAGTTCATTTAAAAATTTCCAAACAAGCTGGCTAACTGCATCACAGTTACTTTAAAAATCATATCTCGAGTTCCAAAACTTGAAAACCGATTCCGTAAATTTTTCCTGAAACTAGACTCATATGTCCATCCAAAAATTTTTTTCTAGAATTTTTGGTAGGGCCAATTAGTACAGTTTATTAGTTAAAGTCTCCCCTGTTTCAGGGTTCGACTACTCTGACCTTCATGCATTACGACTTAGATATCTCCTTGTACAGAGCTTCAATACTTATGCCGTTTGTTTCTAATGAAACTAGACTCAAAAAGGAATCCATACATATAAATCATGACTTCTAATTGTCTCTGGTTAATTTATGGTAAATTTTCAAAATCAGAACAGGGGGTCCAGAAAACGCCCTGGCCCTATTTCACGAAAACTTAAACATCTCATAAAATACGGCTCATATGGTCATTTCGTTTCTTTCATATGAAAATAGACTCATCAAGATTCGATTACATAATTTATTCACTATTTAATTACATTCCTACTATTTTTAGTGATTTTTCAAACTTACATCACTGCTGCTGTCAGCATCTATTTTAAGGTAAATTTTACCTATTTCATAATTTTCCATGAATCCATTAGTAAATTGACATACATTATTTTCAAGTATAATCACGATTAGCCATGACGTACGTAGCCCCAATAGGACCGTGATCGGCCATTCCAATGGCTAGTCTTTACCAAACATTTCCACACCACTTCATAACCATATCATAAGACCGTAATGATATACTTTCAAAATATACGAGCCATTTTCGCATGGCTATACGAATATTTATTACCAAAAGATACTTAATTAACAACAAGGGTCAGCCCTATACATGCCATTATCAAAATTCAACTAAAAGAGTACCAAAAGGGCTTAGATAGTGTGGACGACTTTGACTTTGACACTCCCGAGTCCGATAGCTGACGAACAAAATCTATAAAACAGAGAATTAAAGCAACAGAATAAGCATTTTGATGCTTAGTAAGTTTTAAGTAATGAAAGTATTTACAACTAAACTATAGCGTTCGTAAGACTAAATGAATGATTGCATATACGAATATTCCCACAATCATGGTTACTTCACGCTTCAACCATTATATTCATGCACTCAGGATCTAACCTAACTAAAGGCCGGAAGCTTGTTAATCAATTAAGCGAATACTATTTAAAAAGGAATCGACCTTTCCAGTGCATATACGAAACATACCTTATCGTTTGGATTTATGAGCGTATTAATTGAAGTTATTACAGCAAGGTCGCTCATTTCCAAACCCAAGTACCTTCGGGATTTAGCCGGATATAGCAACTCGCATAAATGCCTTCGAGACTTAGCCCGGATATAGTAACTCGCACAAATGCCTTCGGGACTTAGCCTAGATATAGTAACTCGCACAAATGCCTTCGGGACTTAGCCCGGATATAGTCACTAGCACAAATGCCTTCGGATCTTAGTCCGGTTATCATCCGAATAATCATGCACATATATCAATAAATCATGACACATCCATATTTCATTTTCATTACTAAAACTCAAACACAAGACACTTATCAACCCTTACCATTTTCGACTCAATAGCCACATACAAAGAGCATGATTTTGATTGGCTTTATAACATGATCTCTATGCACATTCGGCTACTAGTCATAAGTATAACTAATTACCCCGATATACAATTCAAGTAGGATCATTATATCACCGTTTATTTGTTATGCTTATATGTCATGACATAATCAAATCATAAACTAAGTTCCATTACTCAAAGACTTACCTCGGTATCTTGGAACGGTTGTGGGTTGATTACTCTATTGCTTTCTCTTTTCCCCGATCCAACTTTGATCCCCCTTGCCCTTGAGCTTAATATATATACAAGTAGAAGTATTAAATATTTTTACCAATAAGGTTTACTTGTTAATCACATTCGGCAATCACATATCAAACTCATTTTACTCATGTGGCCGATTATACTTGGTCATACATACACATAATTAAGTTATTTAACACCTAACTCACATAGCCATAGTGTACAAAATCTTAAGGTCCAAATATGAATACCCCCAAGTTCTCATGACTTAACCCCTAACCACATTCTGCCGAAAATCCTTTGAATTTCTACTAGCACACACACATATAATCAATTTGGAGACTCTATTAACCGAACATACATCCGGTGATAGTCTATAGCTCTCTCGGCCACTCATTTCACAACTTAACAAAGCTTCAATTTGAAATCATTAGCGAGTATCAATTAACTTAAGCTACCTTTAAACTTTTACTTATCACCTCATGCCAAACCATCAAAATGAACTAATTATAATTATATAAGTACTACCAAAACCGAAACCTATGCATAATATTATTTCTTATGCCCAAACCAAAGACCACATTCGGCAACTCATCCACCATTCTACCAAGCACAACCGATTACCCATTCTCTTCTTAAATCTAAATTCGGCACCTCCACACAAAATGAGTTAAGAATCTCAACTTTCATGCTAACATAACCAGCAACTTAACACATCCACATATCTAACATGCTAATAGCATCAAGGCATCAACTAAAATTTTTAAGCTTCTTAGCCGAATCCTAACTCCCCAACAACCCCAAATCCAACCATGAGTTAGATAGAATTTAGACTAATCATCCAAGGGATGTATAAACTTCCAAAAGTAACATTGAACATACCTTAATCTAGAGAACCACCTTGGCCGAATTTTTCTTCATCTTCTTCCTCTAGTTACGGCAATGGAGGAGCAACCTAAGCTAACTTTGGTTTCTCCTCCTACTAACCACTATTATTTTATTACCCATATCCTTTACTTTATTATTTTTAACACAAAATGTTAACATAACATATTTATAATATGTTTTAACCCATAGCATGGCCGGCCACTATCTAGATTTTGGCTAATTTGACATGCAAGTACAAGCATTTTCTAACATGCTTTAATAGGCCACTTTAACATTTGCCTAGCACATTTCTAAATTTTCTCACACAAGTCCTATTTGATAAATTTCACATACTATATACGAAATTTAAGCATGAAATTTTCACACGTGCATGTTCATATATAATAAGCATTAAATATGACTGTTAATTATTTTCTCATGGCTCGGTTTCGTGGTCCCGAAACCACTTTCTGACTATGGTCAATTTAGGGCTGTCACACATATTTTTAAATCAATTCATAAACTAGGCACCATAAACATTTAATTTAACATAATTCAATTATTCACTAAATTTAACTTTCAAATATAAATTACAGCATTATTTTTGTATTATTATCATACCAACTTACATACTTTCAACACCTCAGAAATCATAGTAAATATATCAATTTTACAATTAAAAATGCATAAATTAATGCTTATTATACATATGAACTTACCTCGATACTAAAACGGCCATTTTACCAACTTTCCCAATTTTCGATTTTCTCTCATTCTAGGTTCAAATCTCATTTTCCGGGATCTAAAACATCATATTTTACTTATTTAATTAATGTACTATTCAAAACAATCATTAACTCAAACTTTGGAAAATTACAATTTTGCCCTAAACTTTTGCATATTTACACTTTTGCCCCTAGGCTCGGGAATTAAAATTCATCCCTTATTCCTATGTTTTATGACATGCTGATCATTTTTCCCTTCTATGGCAACATCAAATTCTCACTCTAACATATACTTATGACTATTAGGTATTTTTACCGATTAAGCCCTTTTGCTCGTTTTCACTTAAAACCGAGTAGCACAAGTTGTATAACATAATTTAAAACCTCATATTGTATCATAAAACACCAGAATACACAAATTTCACCTATGGGTATTTTTCCAAATATGAACCCTAGGTTGAATTATTGCTAGCATAAGCTAAATCAAGTTTCCGGGACTCTAAAAACATAAAGAACTTGAAAAACGGGGTTAGAACGGACTTACTATTGAGCTTGGGAAGCTTGAAAACCCTAGCCATGGAGTCTCCCTTGGTATACACGTCCATGGTGAAGAAGATGAGCAAAATTGGCTTTTAATTTTGTATTTTAATTCATTTTACCCCTAAATGACCAAAATGCCCTTACTACTAAACTTTCCAAAAATTCCATCCATGTCCAATTTTTGTCCTAGACCTCAAAATAATCATAAAATAATTATTTATATCTTGGATTTTATGGTCCCGAAACCTCTGTTACAACTAGACCCAATTTTGGGCTATTACAATTTATCCCTCCTACATAATGGGAGCAATATCGTAAGCCTTTTGATGGAGTGAGACTAGAAATTCATGGTCATGCTTGAATAAGTTGATATGAGATTTCACACTTATTTTTTCAATTTAATTTACTCAAAAAAATTCAAGAAATATAAGATTGGACCATACAAGTGTGACTATTCAATGACTTGTGTCCAATCCAGATTTTAAGGATAGAAGAATATAATACATGACAAGATTATCATAGAAAGGTTATGTCGAATCATGATTTCTTGTAACTTGGATAACAATGATACACTGCTATATGCCACCCATTGCTTGTAATGTTAGAAACATTCTATTATTACTACCAACATTACTATAGCCTATAGGGCCACATCCTATAGTTGAAGCAAACGAAATCCAAATACATTTGGTATTGTAATTTAGCTGTCAGATAAATTTAAATTAATTTAATTCAATAGTTAAATATAAAACACATTATATGTGCAAACTTGTTGTACAAAAAAATAGAAAACAAATAAATTAATATATAAATTTGATTAATACAAAATATTAATTATATATATTTTACCAAATTATTAGTATGAATAGTTATAATAATTTCAGTCAAAATATAAAAGGACATGGAAAATTATATTCTATTAGAAAAAATATAATCTTTTCCTAACTTTCCATTTATTTCATTAATAATAAGGGAATAATCTCATTTTTATTTTCTGATATATGATATCAGATTAAATAAAAGGAAATGTATCCCTTAGTGTGTTAGGGTTACAAAGAAAACAAAATAAAGAGGCTTAGCATCCATTCTTGAAATCTCTTTGTGAAAAAGTTGAAAAGAATTTTTTTTTGTTTGTTTTTTGATTGGGTGGATTATGTAAAGGCTGAGACGTTACTGTTACGGCTTGGAATCGACATTTCTAAAAGGGATCCCATCAACAACGTCATTCATCACTTTTCAGTTTTTTGAAAGGTATATTTTAGACTCTTGTTTCAACTCGATTCGTTGCTCGTACATAGATCCTTAGTTGACGATCACAAAATAATTTTCTGCTACGCCACGGGGCGTACCAGCTATCCAACAGTGGTATCAGAGACATTTGTACGATACAGATTCGAGATTAAATTTATTGGTTGATGCAATTGTATAACATGCATGTTATTTGATATGCTTAATAAATATATTTTTATGAATATTTGATATTTGATATTTGTTGTTAAAAACGTGCATGTTTAATTTATTAAACCTTTGTGAGTATTTGTTCCTATCAATTGATGATTAAGTGATAATAATTGATTTTGAAGCCTATTGGATCTTGCATATGGTTTGTTAACTGTTAATGAATCTGTTTTGGGGTAGTGGGGTTTTTTTTTCATTTGAAGTTAATTATTAACTTGTTTATTATATTCGAAAAAAGAACAAAAAATGTTCCAATAAGAAGCATCTCAGATCAATTTTTTTAAAAAAAATATTATTATGTTGTGATAAAAGTTATCAATCAGTAATGATTTTTCACAAAGATTTGAGTGTAGTTTTAAAATTTTGCTAAGGTCTTCCGTTGACTGATCAGTAGCACCGTTATTCACAGCACTGGGGTGTGGGTATAATAGCCCATTTTTAGTGAAATCAAAATAGTGATTTTGGAACCACAAATCTAATGAATAAATTAATATTTTATTATTATTTTAATGTCTATGAGATGTTAGTAAGGTATTATTAAAAATTCAATATGAAATTTTGATGTTTCCATGATTAATTAGGTAAAGAGGACTAAAACATAAAAAGTGTAAAAGTTAAGTTCTAATAGCTAAAGGAGTCAAATAACTATAGAACCTTAAATTAAAATACTTAAATGGTAATTAGACCGTTTAAGTAGTAAGTGGATATACATGACATGGTTTTATTGAAATTTAAAGGTTTTAAAAGGTTAAATTAGTCATTTAGTAATTAAAAAGAAAATTAAATAACAAAATATGAGAAAATATTGTCATGTTCATATTTTGCTAATTATAAAACCTAAAAACACAATTGGAGTAAGGGGGTATTCGGCCAAGCAATCCTTGTGTGCATGGTATGTAATTTTGCCCCGTTTTTAATGATTTTATGTTTTTAAAGTCATTTTAGTTTAATCCAACTAGCCCAAGGATTAATTTGTAAAACTTTTAAAAGTTGAGGGAGATGCCATGAATGTTCTTGAATGATTTTTTATGTTTAATGGTAGATTATGAATCATTGTGGTTGAATAAACAAGTTTTGTTAAGTGAGTTTTGATGAAATTATATTTAGGGATTGATTTGTAAAAATAGTAAAAATTATGTAAAAATTATGAAATAAGGGTTTATTTGGGTTGATATAAGTCCCTAATAAACTTGGTTAGCTTGAATGGGGATTTAAATGTTTTTTATTTCGATTTATGAGTTTAAGGACTAAATTGTGAAAAGTTAAAATGCTAGGGGCAACATAGTAATTTTTCATAAAAATGAATTATAGATTAAATTGATATATAGAAGTACTCAATTGAATGAAACTATTGTTTTAGATCACGAACGGGTTAACAATCCTAGAAAAGGAAAGATTTCGGAGTAGTTCCTATATTTCGCAATTACTACAATCTAGTCCTATAAGTTCGTTATATGCTTATTTTAAGTTGAATTGAATACCTCATTAGTGAATAATCCTTAAATTCCATTAAGAATTATGTTTAAAGAAATAGAAGTATAATGTTATTTAGGCGTTGTGCCTAGCAGGCGTGTGCCGGTTTTATTCAAGCTTTATGCCGATGTTATTTAGGCTTTGTGCCTAGTAGGATTTGTGCCACTGTTATTTAGGCTCTGTGTCTAATAGACTTTGTGCCAGTATTATGTAGGCTTTTTGCTGGTGTATTAAAAGTTAACATCCATTTGAAAATTTGTAGTTGATAACAAATGAATCTATTATCGAACTTACTAAGCTCTCTTGTGCTTATTAGTTTGATTTGATTTTGTACGACTCTTGGAATCGTTGCTTTGATTGGATCGACTCGGAAGCTCACACACTATCATCATCATCTTGGTATTCATTTTGGTTCTTGTTGTAGTTGATTAAAGCGGCATGTATTAGGAAAGGTAATTAGTAATACAATAATTTGGTGAATATATAAATATTAAAAGTTGATGGTGAATGGCATTTGAACTTGTGTGCTTAACTAGGTAAACCTTTTTGAACACTTATAAGTAGTAGATGTACAAAGATTTTTGGTGTAAAGTGTTGGTGTATGAATGATTCAATTGTGTTCTGTGTAGTAGCTTAGTAAGTAATGAGATATAATGCTTGATTTGTGATAGATATAATGCTTGATTTGTGATAGATTTTTGACATGTTTAGATAAGATATGGTTGGATGCATTTGAGATGCCTTGCTGGCATATTGGTTGGATGGATTTATAGTTTATTGAATTGGTTGTTTCATGCATGAATTGGTATGTTTTGATGCCTTGAATTTGGGAACAAAATGCTTGTAGGTACATGTTTGGGTTGGTGATGGAAATGACTTAAATTTGGCTAATTTAATTTCTACACAGCCTGAGATACGGGCGTGTGTCTCAATTGTGTGTGGCACATGGCTATGCGCCATGACTGTTTGTCCCCTATGGATTTTAAAGGCATTCAAGTTAGGCAGTTACACGGCCTAGCACATGGCCTAGCACATGGGCGTGTGAGGCCATTTCGAGTGCTACACGACCTAGCATATGGGCGTTTGGCTTGGCCGTGTGATCCAACTCAGAGAGTTACACAGGCATGGACATTGGCTGGAACACAACTGTATGTCCTTATTTCGATTGTTACACGGCCTGAGACACGGGCGTGTGTCTTAGCCGTGTGAGTTACAACAGTTCAATTTTTCGAACGTTTTCTTAAATGATCCAAATGTTCTTGATTTAGTCCTGAATCGTTTCTAAAGTGTTTTTAAGGCCTTTAGGGCTCGATTAAGGGACATTATGCATGTACATGAATGACTATTGATATGTTTATGTTGAGAATTTAAATCTACATTTTAAAGTTACGTTTTCATGATAATACTTTGTAACCCTATTCCGGCTACGGATACGGGTTAGAGGTGTTATAGTGAGACCCTCGCAAGGGGCTTCGCCCCTTGACCCATATACGTAGGAAAAATTAATTGAAGGGACAATCTGGTAATTCACATTAACAAGCCACTAAATAAAATGTATCATATATTGTATACTATATTTGATATGCACAGTGTTTGGAAATACATGGTTATAGCCCAATAGTCCATTTAATTTATTAATTGCAAAGGTTGTAATTTTATAAATACAGCCTACGTGTTGTGCCTTTCTGTATTTCTCTTGTATTTCTCTTCTCATCTTACTCCCTCGTATGTAAAATGAGTTTCTATAATTGTAAATTGCACAAGCTACTGTGGATAAGAGGAAAAGAATGCTAGGCTAACTAAAGTGGCAAAGAAGCTTGAGAAGTGACAACACCTTTAGGATTCCTTTCTATTCGCCAATGGTTTGGGAGGAACCACCTTATTTTTATGGGCTATAATCGTTGCATTTATTTACTGCTTTATATTTTTCTTATATATGATACAACGGATGGTATATTAGCATGCATGTTATAGGGCATTGATAAGATCAATTAAACAATTAAAATGAACAAATGTTTACCATTAATAGTGAGATTAATTTAATTTAAAACCCCTCAATAAAATATTAAGTTAAGATTGCCTTCCAATATTTACCCTCATTAAAGCCTCGATCGATACAATGTGGGTTTTGCTAAAGCGAAGTACATGTATCTATCTTGGTCAAATGCGAAGAATAGACAAGTGATATTCACTGGTTATAGAATTGGTTAATAACTTAACTAGGTTACTCTAATAGGATTAGATACCTAGAGGCAAGAGTTTTGGATAATCATAAGATGATTGGAACAAGAGTTGTTCACAAATTAGAGGAGTTACATGTGATGTAATTAACAAGTGTTTCTTACCTAAAAAACCATAATCATGAGAGTAAAGCCAAAGCTGACTTAAGAAGAGGTGAAATATGGATCCTTACCCACTAGAAAACTTTAGAGAAAATATTTCTAAAATTCAAATATGAGAGTTATTAATTTTGATAAAATAGTGGAATCATCATTTAATAAAGTCCTTTTTAATGATTATATCAAACTTGGTAAATGTACTCATGAGTAGATTTTACTATTATTGTAGATTTATTATGGCAAACAATACAGACATTTTATCATTGCGATCTGTCCTTGAGAAGGACAAGTTGAATGGCTTGAACTTCCTTGACTGGTTCTGTAACTTGAGGATTGTCCTTAAATAAGAACAAAAATTATATGTCATTGAAGAACCTATTCCTTTTGAACCAGCAGCTAATGCCTCTAAAGCTGACAATGATGCTTATAAGAAGCATTTTGATCACATGTTAGACATAGGATGTCTAATGCTTGCCACCATAACTCCTAAGCTTCAAAAGCAATATGAGGATATGATTGCCTATGATATGATCCAACAACTCAAGGAATTATAAAAGGGCAAACACGTCAAGAGAGGTACGAGACCTTTAAAGCTCTATTTCAATGCAAAATGGTAGAGGGATCTCCTGTGGGAACTCATGTTCTAAATATGATTGGCTATATTGAAAGCCTTGAAAAACTAGGATCCCTTTAGGTGTGGAGTTGGCCACCGATGTTATCCTACAATTGTTGCCAGATAGTTTTAGCCAATTTGTCCTTAATTTCAGCTTGAATAAGATTAATAAGAATTTGCCACAATTACTCAACATGTTATGAACTGCTGAAAGTAACATGAAAAAGGCTAGGCTTAAACCCATTCTGATGGTCCGCAAGGACAAGGGTAAAGGAAAGGTTAAGGCAAAGCCCAAGGACAAGGACAATGGCAAAGGCAAACCCAACAAAGGAAAATCTACATTGAAACCTAAAGGAGGAATTGTTAAGGAAGGAAAATGTTTCAATTGTGGTAAGATCGGGCATTGGAAGAGGAACTGCCCTGCCTAACTTGAAGAAGTCAAGAAGGCAAAAAAAAAAAAACAACATGGAGTGTCCACTTTAGGTATTTATGTTATTGATATTAATTTATCAACATCTACTTCATGGGTATTAGATATCAGATGTGGTTCTCATAGTAGTACCTCTGTATATAGATTACAAATGAGTAGGAATTTGGCTAAAGGAGATGTGGACCTGCGAGTTGGAAATAGAGCAAGAGTTGCTGCATTAGCTGTAAGAACACATATTTTATCATTACCTAGTGGACTTGATTTAATTTTGGAGGATTGTTATTTTGTGCCAATTTTGACTAGAAACATTATTTCAATTTCTTGTTTAGACAAAAATGGCTTTTAGATAATTATTAAGAATAATTGTTGTTCATTTTATGTTGATAATGTTTTCTATGGTTCAGCACAATTAGTAAATGGCCTCTACATTTTATATCAAGATAGACCCATTTATAACATAAATACTAAAAAATAAAAAATAAATGACTCTAATCAAACTTATCTTCGGCATTGTCGATTGGACTATATAAGTGAGAAATGAACATCAAAGCTCCATAGAGATGGAATTTTGGACTCTTTTGTTTTTGAACAATTGGATATATGTTAGTCTTGCTTGTTGCGTAAAATGACCAAAACTCCTTTTAATAGTAAAAGTGAGCGAGCTAGTGATTTATTGGGCTTGATATGTATGTGGACCAATGAACACACAAGCCAAATGAGGTTTTCTATACTTCATTACTTTCACTAATGACTTCAGTAGATATGGATATATTTATCTTATGCATCATAAATCTGAAGCCTGTGAAAAGTTTAAGGAATTTAAAAATGAAGTACAAAACCAACTAGGTAAAAGTATTAAGGCACTTTGATCAAATTGAAGAGGAGAATATTTAAGCTTAGAGTTTGATGAATTTTTGAAGGAATGTGAGATTGTCTCACAACTTAAACCTTCTGGTACTCCACAATGGAATGGAGTTTTTGAAAGAAGAAATCGAACATTGTTAGACATGGTTTGATCAATGATGAGTTAGGTTGATCTTCTTACTTCCTTTTAAGGACATGCACTTGAAATAACTACTTTCACACTAAATCGTGTTCCATATAAATTAGTTCAAATGACACCATATGAGATATGGACTGGGAAGCGTCCTAGTATGTCTTTCATGAAGATTTCGGGTAGTGAAGCTTGTGTTAAACGTCAGACATCTACTAAGCTCAAACTCAAATGTAAAAAGTGCATCTTTTTGGGATATCCTAAGGAAACTAAAGGATATTATTCCTTTAATCCCACCGAGGATAAAGTGTTTGTTGCTCGAACAAGAGTCTTCCTTGAAAGAGAGTTTATCTTTAGAAAAGGAAGTGGTAGAAGAATAGAACTCAGAGAAATTTAAGAACAACAATAGATCACTGAACTAGAGATTAAACAACAACAAGTTCCACAAGTTGTTGCAGAAGAATCAACTGTTTTGGAAACACAACTACTGCGCAGATCTTTAGGAGAATGCCATCTACCTAAGAGATATGGATTTCTCATTACAACACATGGTGATATTATACTTATGGATCAAGATGAGCTTAGGACTTATCAAGAAGCAGTGGCGAGCACAGATTCTGAGAAATAACTTAAGGCCTTGAGGTCTTACCCTATACAATCTGTTGAACCCGACTAACTAGAGACTTATCCAGAAGCATTTTATCTCGAATCTCATCAACCTAAGTCAGTTTAACTTGCAACTTGACCAGTAACCCACCATCCTCAAATAAACTTAGGAGAGCAAACATCACCCTCAACTTAGACATCGACCTTTGACTATGAGCATCGGCCACCACCCTGGCCTTACCAGGATGGTACTCTAAGTGCAATTGTATTCCTTAAGAAACTCAATCTATCAAAGTTGCCTAAGATTCATCTCCTTCTAAGTGAGGAGATACTTGAGGTTTTTTGATAAGTGTAGATAATACACCTCTCGCCATACAGATAATGCCTTCAGATTTTTAGAATGAAGACAACCACAGCAAACTCAAGGTCATGTGTTGGATAGTTGCCTTCATGCGACTTGATTTGTCTAGAAGCGTAAGCGACCTCTTTACCCTCTTGCATAAAAACAAAACCCAAATCATTTTGAGATGCATCACTATACACATTAAAATCTTTTCCAGATTCAGGTTGTATCGGAACAGGTGCCTGAGTCAAAATTGACCTAAGCTTCTCAAAGCTCGATTGCTGGTCATTAGTCCATACACAATGTGCATTCTTATGCAATAATTTAATCAAAGGAGCTGCAATTAGGGAAAACCCTTCAACAGATCTCCGGTAATACCCCGTCAGTCCAAGAAAATTCTAAATCTTTGAGACACTCTTAGTTTATTATCACTCAAGAATAGCCTCTATCTTTTTTGGGTCCACATGGATACCCTTGGAAAAAACTACATGTCCTAGAAACATAACTTCTCTCAACCAGAACTCAAATTTGCTCAACTTAGCAAAGAGCTTATTCTCTCGTAGAATCTGTAGAACCACTCTTAGATGCTCATCATGCTTAGCCTCGATCTTAGAGTATACTAGAATATTGTAGATAAACACTATGATGAATTAATCCAAATATGGCTGAAATACCCTGTTCTTGAGATCCATGAATGCAACCAAAGCATTAGTCAGACCAATAGGTATAACTAGGAACTAGTAATGACCATAGCGAGTCCCAAAAGTGGTCTTGTACACATCGATTATTTTACCTTCAACTGATGGTACCCAGATCGCAAATCAATCTTGGAGAACATAGATTCTCCTCGGTAGTAGATATTTATTCTTTACCATTAACTCGTTCAGTTGCCGAAAATCCACACATATCCTCATAGAACCATCCTTCTTCTTGACAAAGAGTATCGGTGCTCCCCACGAAGACACAATTGGTTTAATGAATCCCATATCAAGAAATTTCTGAAGCTGCACTTTTAGTTCCTTCAACTTTTTTCGTACCATACAATAAGGAGCAATGGACATCTGTGTTATCCCTGGTAAAACCTCAATTTCGAATTCCACTTCCTTATCTAACGGTAACCTTGGAAATTCCTTAAGAAAGACATTTGCAAAGTCTTTAGCCATATGAATTCTCTCCACAGAAGAACCCACAACACTTGTGTCATGCATATAGGCCAAATATGCGTCACACCCTTTTCAGACCAATATCTTGGCTACCATAGCAAAGATCACATTAGAGAGATAATCTTGATGCTCACCTACCATAAAAACTTCCTCACTATGTGTAGTTTTTAGAGTTACCCTCTTCGAAGCACAACCCAAACTCACTTGAAGCTCCATAAGCCAGTCCATGCCCAAAATCAGACCGAATTCCCCAAGCGGTAACTCCATCAGATCGGCTAAGAACACAACCTCTTGAATCTCTCACGGACACCTCCTATAAATCTTAGTGGCTTGTACTGACAGACTTATTGGACTAATTATTGAAACCCTACTACAAGTATACTAAACAGGAATCCTCAAATTACTAGAAATAGAGATAACAATGTATGAATGTGTGGAACCAATATCAATTAATGAAAGGTATGGATGAGAATGAATAGTGAACATACCTACTATCATGTCGGCCGTATCTTTGTCCTCACGACACCTCACCGTATAAATCAAAATAGCCTGTCTCGCCTCAGTCTGATTAGTAGCTTTGCCTGGTGCCCTCTAACACAAGACGTGCACCAAGGATCAACACATGATAAATAAGGACCACGTTACCTATAATCGAGTGCAGAGAGATATTTGATCGCTTCAATAACACTTGTAAGTACCTTTACTCCTCAAGAACTTCTAAAACCGAAAGAAGCACCACCAATAATAGAAAGGAGGTGAGAAACAGCCAAAAGAGAATATAATGAGAGAAAAACCAAAAGGGTAGAAGGGACTTATCACACACTATTTGACCAACGTATGCCTGTTAAAGGAAAAAGGAAGAATGGAGGAAGGAAATCGCCAGGGAAGTAACAAGATTGCTCAAAACCAAAACAAGAGGGAGAGGAAGAAACAATATTCGGCACAAAATAGACCAAAATGGTGGTGGGAGAAGGGAAAGACTTGAAGAAAATGCAACACGAAGTAAGCCCTACAATATTCGGCCAAGGTATGGGAAAATAGAGAAAAGAAGAGAATCAGTTAAACCCAGGAAAAAAGAGCCGAACAATTTGAGAGAGGAGAAGGGCAAAATCGGCAAGGGGAAAAAACCCAAAATACAAACCCGAAAGCACAAGCGCAAACATAGCAACATTCCCTAGGCACCACTTGGTTTCCAAAAGAAAAGAATAAACCAAAAGAAGTGCAATATTTACCAAAACTAAACTCAATGAGTGCCTAGAGTCCCCAATCGGCACAACACTCCTCATTCCTTTCAAAATCCAAAATTTTCCTCCCCAAATCACTCAAACTGTCCACCAACCCTTAATCTACACCTCAAATCTCTCCTCCAATCTCTCAACCATCCAATTCAAATTCCACAACAACTCTGTAGTATTTTGGTCAAACTCTACTACCCACATGACATAGGCAGCAAAATAAAACCCCCATTGCGTAAACCAGGACTCTAACTTCAGACCTCAGACAATAGTAACACGCCACTTATCCCCTGGGCCAGCAGGCTCATTTCTGTTATGCTTTACCCATTTTTATTTAAAAACCTACTGCCCAAAGACAGTGCGTATTCCTTTAAAAATAAAACTTTTTGCACCTGCCCAGGCTTGAACTCAAGACTTCTTAAACACTTCCCAAAACACTTAGCCACTGAAATAGATACACAATTGTGCCACTTCCTTGCACAATTAAACATTTATGTGCAGCCTCCTAATTGTTCCCATGCTCAAGACCTAATACTTCTAAGCCCAAATTCAGGGTGTTACAACTGCCAATAAAAATACAGACATGCTGCCAATATCGTGGACAAGCCACCAATAATGCGATAAAATTACCAATCTCCTCGGTACTCCCGGTGTATAGCATTGCCAAAAATAATGTGGACTTTAAGTATCTCTAGTACTTTACAGAACTCTTCTGTCAACTATAATAACCCACCCCATGCAAATGCAACATGGCATACAATTAGTGAACAATTTATGCTATCAATATCAATCTCGGTACATCGGCATTCTTAACATGCATATCAATAATCAATGTCGGTTTATGCTTGGCATAATTTGCATCTATGAATGTAATTGGCATTCAATTATTGTAACAGCCCATTTTTAGTCAAATCAAAATAGTAGTTTTGGGACCACAAATCTGAGGTCAAAATAATTATTTTATTATTATTTTAATTTCTATAGCATGATAGTATGATTTTACGAAATTTTCGTTAAGAAATTTTATTGTTTAAGCGCTTAATTTGATAAAAGGACTAAATTACGTAAAGTGTAAAACTGGTATTCTATAAGCTAAAGGTGTCTAATAGCTATAAAACATTAAAGTGGAGGTCCTTATGTGGTAAATAGCCCATTAAAGTGTTAGTGGATGATAATGCCTTGGAAATTTTGTAAATTGAATTAATTGTAAGGGTTAATTAAGTAATTAGGTAATTAAATGATAAATTAATAATACAAAAAGCCATTTTATGCTTTCATCATCTTCCTAACCAAAATTAGGGGCAAAAATGTAAATTTTCCTTAATGTGTATTTTGGACTAAATTGAATAGAGTGATAATTAAATAAGTTAATTTTGATTACATATAGATCAAAAAAAGCGAAATTCGAATTTAGATAGGGGAAAAATAAGGTTTCAAACTAATCGACTTTTTCGTCATTTTTCCAATCAAAGTAAGTTCGTATGTAATAAACATTGTTATAGTTGTGTTTTAAATGCTTTAATATTGTATAAATTGTGAATACGATCTTGCGGATATATTCGACGACAATTTGGCAAATGTGAAATCCCAGTTGAACCTTAGGAATAGATTAGGATACAAATGTCATGTCATTAAGGGTTATGTGATTTGGGTGCTGGTCCGTATGTCTTACCGGTAGCTGCGTTATCCAGCATGTGTTGCGAATTCTCATCAGCTTGTGTGAGCAGCACCGTGTATGTTCATCATGATGTCAGCTTCTGTGAGCAGACCCGTTGATAGCTAGAGAGTGTGTAACAACCCGATTTTGGGCCTAGTCGGAACAGTGGTTTCGGGACCACTATTCTGAGGCCAGATAAAATTATTTTAGTATTATTTTATGTGTTATAATATAATTTTATAAGTGCATGTAAATTTTGGTAAGTTAATTTTAGCGATTTCTAGTCCAATTTTGAAAAAAGACTAAATCGCGTAAAAGGCAAAAGTTGTATTTTAGTGCCTAAAGGTGTTAATAGACTAGAGAACTAAAATTGGAGGCCTTTAAAAGGCAATTGGACCCTTTTTAAGTGTGTGGCCGGCCAAGGGGAGACAAAAATGTAAAAATCTTCAAGAAAGACATTAAAATCACTTACTTGCTAAGCCTCAAAGTTGCTGAAAATATGAAGCTTTCAAAACCCATTTCTTGGCTGGAAAAATTGGTGGAGAGAAGATGAAAAAGGGATGATATCATCCTATTTTTATTTTATTACCTATTTGGTCAAAAGTCACCTAATATCCCATAAATTTTGGCTTTTTTAAAATTTTTGTCTCCCCTTGGCCGGCCACACACTTAAAAAGGGTCTAATTGCCCTTTAAAGGCCTCCAATTTTAGTTCTCTAGTCTATTAACACCTTTAGGCACTAAAATACAACTTTTACCTTTTACGCGATTTAGTCTTTTTTCGAAATTGGACTAGAAATCGCTAAAATTAACTTACCAAAATTTACATGCACTTATAAAATTATATTATAACACATAAAATAATACTAAAATAATTTTATCTGGCCTCGGAATAGTGGTCCCGAAACCACTGTTCCGACTAGGCCCAAAATCGGGCTGTTATAGAGTGAGCATTATATGTGATACGTGATTGAGATAGCTTTAGCTAGGTATGTGACTTCTCGAGTATCCAATAGTATTCTAAATGGTTCAACGGGTGTTTCAAAGATATGAAATAGGGAGAAATAGATACGTATCAATACAGGTATGTATGGAAACTATATAAGCATCAAATATATTGAAGTTGTGAATTCATGGTTAAAATTATGTAATTGAATATATGTTAACATTGTGGTTAAATGTTTTTTAGTATATTTTGTTCATATTTTGAATGGTAATTGAATGGTGAGCTTTGCTTATTATTTTCATACGAGCTTACTAAGCTTTATAGCTTACATTGTTTATTTTTCAGTGTTTTATAGTGAAGCTAGCTCGGATTCGGGAATTGTCGGAGACCTCATCACACTATCAAGCTATCACTTTGGTACTTTTGAATCAATGTATTTGGCATATGGCATGTGTAGGAACTTTGGTCATTTTGGTATATGTGTTGGTAATGATTTTAGTGATTTGAAATGGATTGTAAATGTTAAGTATTTGGTTTTGTGCGTAGCCATGTGAGTTGATTTATTTTGGTTTATTTGGTCATGTATATATATGTGTAAATGACCTTTGTCTTGTGTTGATAATTGCTATGCTAATGCTTGTGGTAAATGGTTGATTTTTGAGAAGTTATATGCTTGTGAGTTTAGGCATATTGGTGCATGTTTGAAAGTGTTTATTTAGTTGAAATGTGAATGTGAATTTGATATAAATGGAATCGTCTATTTTGTTATTATGTGTATTGTGGATTATAGTATAGAACTAGCATGAATTATGCTTGATTTAGTTGGTTTGATTGCCTATTTATGCAATGTTTTGGTGCCATTTGGTTTGGTGTAGGTATATACAAATTTTGGTGGCAAGATGGCTTACTAAATAGCCTATTTTTGTCCACATGGGTAGAGACACGGGCATGTGTCTCAGCCGTATGTGACACACGGTCAGGTGACACAACTGTGTGTCCCCTGATGTTGAATTACAAATCAAGTCAGTATTGTAACACCCCTATCCCGTAGCCGTCGCCGGAATAGGACGAGGCGTTACCAGAAATTAGGAATCGGATCAAAATAGTAAAATTTTGAGCCTTTTCTTAAATAAAAGATCATTTATATATATAACTAATAGATACAAACAAAGATCGAATTTAAAACTTATAAAAGTAAACTTCTATAAGTGCCATATTCGCATGGCTTATATACAATAGTCAAAATATCATTCTACTTATAGTCTAACCTATACATGCCATAAGCTAAGTCAAAAACACATGATAACCACAATAGTAGATAGTGTGACGAAGTGCTGACGATCCCCGTGCTAATAGTAAGAGTCAACGATCTACAAAAATAAACAGAGAAACATAACATTCAAAGTAAGCTTTCATAAGCTTAGTAAGTCTTAAGCAATTTAAACAGTTGAACTTAAAAACAAACCAAATGTTCGAAATCACATAACACTTTCTGAGTACAATACTATTTGGCCGATTATGCACAAACACATATCATTTTACTCCGTTTATACTCAAACTCATATACACATAGTATTTACAAGCTTCCGGATTAACTTTAATTCTTTCAAATTTCACTAGTGTATCATTTCTTACCCACACTTACTTTCAACATTCATAGTTAAATGTCATATCGAAAACTATCTTGTAACTTTGCATAATAACTGAATGCACACATATACAAATATACATATGAATTTACCACATCTTTTCATATGCTTCTCATTACACATTCTTTATTCTCGTCAGATCAATCTCACATAAATAATATATATATCACATACCTGAATAACTTAATGTGTAATACGAGTTCAATTTATCATCTTAGCATAGGATCTCGTAGTCATATGCTTTATCGAATTCACTAGCATTTGGCCTGCAAGGTATAAAACCCGAACATAACACCAGCACAAAGCCTACGGGACTTTAAACCCGGATACAATCTCAGCACAATTTATTTTATATACTTTTTTACTAACTTTAGCCTCGTCAAATATCTAATAATACCCACATTTGATAATTGGTCATTCGGCCACATTATATACACATAAACATATGTACATTTCACACTTGCCCATTCGGTCACATCACATACACAAGCACATATATAAGATAATGCTTTTATCATTACTTGCTAATACATCATATACTTTGCTTTCATTTAAATAACCACTCAGCCATATTACATTTCTAAGTAACCATTCGGCCTCACTATACAAATAAGATAGCACACATTTTCATAAAGGCCCTTCAGATAACTTGCACACATTTAATATTAGCCATTTCGGCCTCACCACATATACATATCTTGTACATCAATTTCATCATATCAAAACCACTTATATATCATTTCCTAACATCACATTTCAAAATTCACATATTTTTCTAATCAATATCTTATAAGCAACTCAAACAGTTTTACCAATGTTTACAACATATTCTCAAGTTTACGACAAGCTGTCTTCCTGCACAATGGTCACTAAATTATTTATATCTAGAGCTACAAAACTCCAAATTAAGTTTCATAAATTTTCCCTGAAATTAGACTCATTTATCTTTCTTCCATAAAATTTTAAAATTTTTTGGTTGAGCCATTTAGTACAGTTTATTAGTTAAAGTATTCCATGTTTCAGGGTATGACTACTCTGACCCCTGTACACTACGAACCGAATTTCTCCCTATACAAAATTCTAATGACCATGAAGTTTATTTCCCATAAAAATAGACTCAATAAGGAATCCATGCATGTAACTTATGACTCTTAATAATTTTTGTACAATTTATGGTGAATTTATAAAATCAGAACAGGGGATCTCGAATTCATTCAG
Organism: Gossypium hirsutum; assembly: GCF_007990345.1. Taxonomy (NCBI): domain Eukaryota; kingdom Viridiplantae; phylum Streptophyta; class Magnoliopsida; order Malvales; family Malvaceae; genus Gossypium; species Gossypium hirsutum. The sequence goes on along the minus strand of NC_053432.1, from coordinate 29,612,253 downwards.
ACCCTGTTTTACAAGAATTCAAATATCACACAATATAGAATTCTTATTCTTCCCCTGTTTCTTTCATGTGCAAATAGACTCATTAATATTTAATCCCATATTTTGTTCTACCTCTAACTCATTTTCCACTATTTTTAGTGTAATTTCAAAGTTAAAATACTGCAGTACCTCAAATCTGTCAAGGCTAAGTTACTCATTCATGATCATTGTTCACAAAATTAATACAACATCATTTCATCCATCATGGTAAGAACACATATTATGCATCATAGATCATCACATATCAAGGCATTCTCATAGGCTTAGTATACATACTTGCACAACTCGTAACATAACTCAAGTGCATACTCACCAATGACTTACCTCATTGGGACCATCATCAACTCTTTCCTTGGATTACCCGTTGAACACTTGGAATACTAATTGGATACTCGGAAAAGCCTTTGCACATAAGTGCCTCAATTGTAGCTAAAGCTACCTCATATCTCATGACATTTCAATGCTCACTCTCGAGCTAGTCATCTAGACTCATAATTCCTAGTGACATGTCACTCGTATCCTATTCTATTCCAAATGTTCAAACGGGATTTTTCCTCGTCTATTAAGGCTTTGTCTTATCATATTTCTATTAATCACATACACATTAATATTTGTACAATTCATGTAATGATAACATTTAAATACATGTATAACATGGTATTGTTTACATACGAACTTACCTCAATACCACAAAGGTAAAAAAAAAGACGTAATTATCCCTTAATCGATTTCTTTCCGTTCTAGGTCCAAATCCTGATTTTCATCATCTAAAACATCACATTCAACTTATTAAAACAATGTACTGATCAAATTAGTCCATTGACACACTTGGGCTATTTTTATAATTTTGCCCCTATATTTTACCAAAATTACCAAATTACCCCTAGGCTCGTAAAATAATTTTTATCACATTTCTTTACTCCTTGAGTCTAGATGAATCATTTTCATAACTATAGCAACTCATAATTTTAACTATTTCACACATTTACAAACTCATTTTACAACTTAGCAATCTAGCCCTTTTTAAGGTGTTTTCATGCAATTTCTTTCACAAAAGTTGTTTATTAGACAACTAGAACTCATAATCTTCCATAAAAACACAACAAACAACACATTTACTCTCATGGAAAAACCCTAGACTCTTCATCATTTTGCACAATAGTCCCCTCTTATGAAAGCTCATGCTTTAGGGGTTACAAAAATGTAAAAATCTTCAAGAAAGACATTAAAATCACTTACTTGCTAAGCCTCAAAGTTGCTGAAAATATGAAGCTTTCAAAACCCATTTCTTGGCTGGAAAAATCGGTGGAGAGAAGATGAAAAAGGGATGATATCATCCTATTTTTATTTTATTACCTATTTGGTCAAAAGTCACCTAATATCCCATAAATTTTGGCTTTTTTAAAATTTTTGTCTCCCCTTGGCCGGCCACACACTTAAAAAGGGTCCAATTGCCCTTTAAAGGCCTCCAATTTTAGTTCTCTAGTCTATTAACACCTTTAGGCACTAAAATACAACTTTTACCTTTTACGCGATTTAGTCTTTTTTCGAAATTGGACTAGAAATCGCTAAAGTTAACTTACCAAAATTTACATGCACTTATAAAATTATATTATAACACATAAAATAATACTAAAATAATTTTATCTGGCCTTGGAGTAGTGGTCCCGAAACCACTGTTCCGACTAGGCCCAAAATCGGACTGTTACATTTCTTCCCCCCTTTAGGGATTTTCGTCCTCAAAAATCTTAGTAGCGACTAGGTTAGTCCTCTTATTGAATTATGTCCATATAAACATTATTAGCGACAGTCAGGGATACAATTTAAACTTCTATAAGTACACATTCAAAAGATGTCACTTTCGCATGGCTTATATACATTAACCAAAATATTCTTCGGCCACTGGTCTATTCTATACATGCCATAAAATAATTCTAAACATAACAGTAACAAGCAGTGGATAGTGATAGTGTGACTAGTTGCTGACGATCCCCGAGCCTGTAGCTTCGAAATGAGATCTATAAAACAGAGAAAGCAAAGTAAACGGAGTAAGCATTACAATGCTTAGTAAGTTTTAAGCAGTGTCAACAGATAACAATCAAATTACAACATAGTTGTTCATATTTTTATTTCACTCTTCCTTCGGGCATACCATCCCTTTACCGAATATGCACATCTCATCATATACAATAGGCAGATAAACTTTCACATAAAAGTGAGCTCATGTGACATAGATATATTGTATAATTTCACATAACCTCTCATACTGATCCGATGTCACATAATCATAGGAATAGTCTCATAGATTGCTCTCGTATGCATCACATAACTACCTTATGATTTAGTTCAAATCAAGCTCACATATAAACTTGGAGTACATACCTGTTTAACCTTTCGCATTGAATATATTTATAACCAATTCTTATTACGAAGTCTTATAGCTTTAACCTCTACTCGGATTATCTGCGAGACCTTTAGCTCAGATGAAATCTCCACACGAAGTTATCGGGTCTTACCCAGACAAAATCTCCACACGTAGTCATCGGGTCTTACCCGGACATAATCTCCACACGTAGTCATCGGGTCTTACCCAGAATATATTTCCAAGTTTCATGTACATTTAATCACATGTTACAACATTCACATCGACGGTCATATTTGTAATTCATTCGCCTTATCAAATATCTAATAATCACACCTTTCACATTTGGTCATTCGGCCACAATATACACACATCGCCTACATATTTCACAGTAGCCATTCGGCTTTACCACATATACATATCTCATATATATATTTCACATTGACCATTTGGCTTTACCACATATGCATATCTCATACATATTTCACATTAGCCATTCGGCTTTACCACATATACATATCTCATATATATATTTCACATTAACCATTCGGCTTTACCACATATACATATCTCATACATATTTCACATTAGCCATTCGGCTTTACCACATATACATATCTCATACATATTTCACATTAGCCATCCGGCTTTACCACATATACATATCTCTTACATATTTCACATTAGCCATCCGGCTTTACCACATATACATATCTCATACATATTTCACATTAGCCATTCGGCTTTACCACATATACATATCTCATACATATTTCACATTAGCCATTCGGCTTTACCACGTATACATATCTAATGCATCAATTTCAGCAATAGCTTATAAGCAACTCAAATAGTTTCATCAATGTTTACAACAAATTCACATATTCACTACAAGCTGTTTTCCTGAGCAATAGTCACTAAATTATTTATAACTGGAGCTACAAAACTCAAAATCAATTGCCGTTAATTTTCCCTGAATATAGACTCATATATCTTCCATCCATAAAATTTTCAGAATTTTAGGTTTGGCCAATCAATACCAGATTTTTCATAAAGTTTCCCCTGTTTCACTGTTTGACTAATCTGACCACTCTTCACTACGAATCAAATTTCTCATTGTACAGAATTCAAAATGTGTTCTATTTGATTTCATTTGAAACTAGACTCATTAAGGAGTCTAAGCATATAAATTTTATCTTATAACCATTTTTTTGTACAAATTATAATGATTTTCTAAAAACCGAACAGGGGATTTCGGAGTCATTCTGACACCGTCTCACTCAACTTTAAATATCTCTTTATAGGAAATTTCTTTGCTCACACGGTCTCTTTTATAAGAAACTAGACTAATTAAGCTTTGATTACATATTTTATTCATCCTATAATTCCACACCATCAATTTATGGTGATTTTCTAAAATCACATTACTGCTGCTGTCCTAAGCAAAATATTACAATTTGCTCTTAAATTTCCAAGTCCAAACACTTATGAACTCACCATTTGAGTTCAAAACATATCATGGCCACATCATATCTTATTAAATCAACTCATTATGTCCTATTATGATTGAATTTACTCAACGTTTAATCACTTAAAACTTACCTCGGAAGTGGTCGACGACTAGATATCCACGGCTATTCGTTTACTTTCTCTTTTCCCCTATCCGACTTTGATCCTCTTTGCTCTTAAGCTTAAGTAAAACAATAGATTTGCTTAAGTACTTAACTAATATTATTCACTTAACAATCACATTTGGCAATCACATATCATTTAATCTATACCTAAAACAATAGATTTCAATATGTATCATATTTAATAATTCATGCCATGACTCGATCTCATGCTTATTTAATTTATATCAAATTCACATTCACAAGCAAAGAGCCACTTAATTTATCATGCTTCCTTATACATGAATTTAATCATATTGCCGAATATTACCCCAACATCACAAGCATAATCACCATGAAACTTGCCTTAATACACATTTTATCCCATTGCCGAATACATATATATATCATCAAACAAATATTTATTCACATAACAACAATTCATTCACATCTCTATAAATGGTCATAATCGGACATTATAAACAAATCAACTAGTTTAGCATTCAAATTCTTCTAACCATTCCTCAATCATTTACTCAATGAACAACAATCCAAGCACATCAAAGCATAGTCGAATGTATCATTCTTCTTAAATTCAAAATAAATGCATGGGCTAACTTCAAAATCTATTTAACAACTCAACTTTATAAACACATATTCGGCTAGGAAGAAAGATTGATAATTTAACAACCTTAGCTTAACATATAATTTGTTGTAACTCATCTTTAAGCATTCTTTTATTCCATCAACTCAAAACACATTCATCACTCACAATAACTAAGTTCATATTCGGCAATGGCCTCCAATATAGTGACCGATTCTTCTCAACTAGCACCTAGTGTACACACATGATCATTTGTTTGATTCAAACACCTATCCACCAAAAATTCATCCCAATTAACAAGAACAACAACCACATTCCTTGTTATCTACCATGACCGAAACCCATATTCATTCACCAAATATCAAAAATTTAACATGGGTCCAATAAGGAACTTAGAAATTTACTAGGATTTAACTAATATTTCAAAAATTAACCAAAACTTCTTACCTTAATATTGACCTTAGATGACCGAATGCTTCACTCCCTTCTTCCTCTTTTCATTTCGGCCAAGAAGAACTGATTTCTTCTCTTGTTTTCATCACACTTTCATTCTTTTCTTTCTTTTATTATCCTTAGTATTTCTTTTATTTATTTCCTTTCTTTTACATAAAATAATGACCATTTCATGAAGATTCACTACATATTTTAATATATGCACCATCATGGCCGGGCACTATGTATAAAAAAGGAGTATTTGACATGCAAAACCATTGTTTTCACTACATGCTTTAATAGGTCCTTATAGATTAACCTATCACATTTCACAAGTGTCACACATAAGTCCTATTAACTAAATTCACAAGCAATTAACTAAATCGAAGCTTAAAACTTTCACACATTCATATTCACATATTTTAGACAATAATTATCATATTCAAATAATTTGGTGACTCGGTTTAGCGGTCCCGAAACCGCTTTCCGACTAGGGTCACTTTAGGGCTGTCACAAGGTCTTACATGAATCTCATTTCACACACTTAGTGCCCACTGACCGATCTCGCACACATAGTGCTCGGTTGAAGAACTCGTACACACAGTGCCTCAATTACCGATCTCGCACACATAGTGCTCGGTTAAAGGAATTCGAACACATAATGCCCATATTCATTCGTTATTACACATTGAAATGACTTAACCAAGTCTATAAAACATCATATATGTACACTTTAAACGTATTCTTTCATTTAACTTTGAATTCATATAGTAATGAACACTTAAACCTTGCTCGAATCACCGGCACTAAGCCTGCTAGGCACGAAGACCCGAATACACATCACCGGCACGAAGCCTGCTAGGCACGAAGGCCCGAATACATATCACCTGCACGAAGCCTGCTAGGCACGAAGGCCTGAATACATATCATCGGCACAAAGCCTGCTAGGCACGAAGGCCCGAATACACATAATTGGCACGAAGCCTGCTAGGCACGAAGGCCCGAGTACACATCATCAGCACGAAGCCTGCTAGGCACGAAGGCCCGAGTACACATCACCGGCACGAAGCCTGCTAGGCACGAAGGCCCCAATACACATCACCGAGTTTCATGCATATTTATTCACATTTTAATACATTTCATATAGCATATCATATTTGTAATTCACTTACTTCGTTTCAATATATACATATCATATACACCTTGACATTATATCATAGATATCATTTACATGTAGGCTCATTCCAAATACATTATTTTCTCTTCAAAGTTCTCATTCACATATTTAAAACATAACATCATATATAACATTAACAAAGCATAAACTACACAGCAATTCCATCTCTAATAGATGACATATATATGTATATATTTCGCCCATTTACATAAAATCCTGAACCAAAATATAACTTATCATGCATACAATATACATCACTATTATCCTAATATACTTTCCATGTTTATTTCATAACACATTAGCAAAATTACTTTGCATTTCAATACTTCAAATGTATATCATACTTCTATTCATACTTTCTCAATTTTGACACATCATAAGCATGTTTCAATCCTCTCAATACCATTTGCTACAGCTTGATCGGGATTGGAATTCATTATATTACGAAAAAGACATTTTAACTGTCAGAAATCATCACACTATCATTTTATCACTTTATGGCAAGATGTTATCAAGGCATTCTCATAGGCTTAGTATACATACTTGCACAACTCGTAACATAACTCAAGTGCATACTCACCAATGACTTACCTCATTGGGACCATCATCAACTCTTTCCTTGGATTACCCGTTGAACACTTGGAATACTAATTGGATACTCGGAAAAGCCTTTGCACATAAGTGCCTCAATTGTAGCTAAAGCTACCTCATATCTCATGACATTTCAATGCTCACTCTCGAGCTAGTCATCTAGACTCATAATTCCTAGTGACATGTCACTCGTATCCTATTCTATTCCAAATGTTCAAACGGGATTTTTCCTCGTCTATTAAGGCTTTGTCTTATCATATTTCTATTAATCACATACACATTAATATTTGTACAATTCATGTAATGATAACATTTAAATACATGTATAACATGGTATTGTTTACATACGAACTTACCTCAATACCACAAAGGTAAAAAAAGACGTAATTATCCCTTAATCGATTTCTTTCCGTTCTAGGTCCAAATCCCGATTTTCATCATCTAAAACATCACATTCAACTTATTAAAACAATGTACTGATCAAATTAGTCCATTGACACACTTGGGCTATTTTTATAATTTTGCCCCTATATTTTACCAAAATTACCAAATTACCCCTAGGCTTGTAAAATAATTTTTATCACATTTCTTTACTCCTTGAGTCTAGATGAACCATTTTCATAACTATAGCAACTCATAATTTTAACTATTTCACACATTTACAACTCATTGTACAACTTAGCAATCTAGCCCCTTTTAAGGTGTTTTCATGCAATTTCTTTCACAAAAGTTGTTTATTAGACAACTAGAACTCATAATCTTCCATAAAAACACAACAAACAACACATTTACTCTCATGGAAAAACCCTAGACTCTTCATCATTTTGCACAATAGTCCCCTCTTATGAAAGCTCATGCTTTAGGGGTTACAAAAATGTAAAAATCTTCAAGAAAGACATTAAAATCACTTACTTGCTAAGCCTCAAAGTTGCTGAAAATATGAAGCTTTCAAAACCTATTTCTTGGCTGGAAAAATCGGTGGAGAGAAGATGAAAAAGGGATGATATCATCCTATTTTTATTTTATTACCTATTTGGTCAAAAGTCACCTAATATCCCATAAATTTTGGCTTTTTTAAATTTTTGTCTCCCCTTGGCCCGCCACACACTTAAAAAGGGTCCAATTGCCCTTTAAAGGCCTCCAATTTTAGTTCTCTAGTCTATTAACACCTTTAGGCACTAAAATACAACTTTTACCTTTTACGCGATTTAGTCTTTTTTCGAAATTGGACTAGAAATCGCTAAAATTAACTTACCAAAATTTACATGCACTTATAAAATTATATTATAACACATAAAATAATACTAAAATAATTTTATCTGGCATCGGAATAGTGGTCCCGAAACCACTGTTCCGACTAGGCCAAAATCGGGCTGTTACAAGTATGGTTCACATGGCCTAACACATGGGCATCTGACTTGGTCATCTGGCATAAGTCAATATACCCTACAGGTTTGGCACGGCTTGGGACACGGGCATGTGTGACCATTTTGAAGGGCACATGGGCTAGTTACACGGGTGTGCCGTTGGCCGTGTGACCTAAGTCAGTGATTTACACGGGGTTAAACACGGGCTGGAACACGGCCATGTGATCCCATTTTGAATGTCCACATGGCCTGTGACACGGGCGTGTCTTTGGTCGTGTGAGACACACGATCGGGCCACATGGGCGTGTGTCCGCTATAATTTGTAAAATTTTCTATGTTTTTCAAAAATTTTATAAGTTATCAGTTTAGTCCTGAAACACCCTGAGTGCATGTTCTGGGGCTCGTAGGCTCGTATTAGGGATATTATGAATGTGTGTGAATGATTTTGAAAGATGCTTATTTGAAATTTGAAAATGTATATGAATGGTATGGTTAGTTGTGAAATAAGTTCGGTAATACTCTGTAACCCTATTACGGAGTTGAATACGGGTGAGGGGTGTTACATTTATTGGTATAAGAGCTACAGTTTAGTCGATTCTAGGACTAATGTAGCGTATGTGAGAGTCTAACTATACATGCCATATATAACCTGTGATAGTGTGATATCTCCTGATAGTTGTAAGTTGTGTTTTCATATAACAAATGGATCTCAATCAAGCTGTAGCTGATGATGTAGAAAGTAATGTTCCTACCTCCGTTCACGAGGTAGCACAAACAATGTTGAGACCCGTATCAGGTAGTTAGGGAGGAGAGGCCAATGAAGCCTTCTTCCAAATAATGAAAGAATAGTTTACGAAGCCTTTTTCCAGGTAATGAAAGAATGGTTTACTGAGTATGACCAAACTAATCCAACAGCTCAGCAACCTCTTACCCCATCTAGTCCCCAACTGATTCCCGTAGCTGCTCAAGGTGTGGAACTTTTACAATTGAATAAGCCACCAGTTGATAAAATTTGAAAATACGGGGCTGAAGAGTTCAGAGCTACTGTTGATGACAATCCGGAGATAGCTGAGTTTTGGCTTGAATATGCGATTCGGGTATTTGATGAACTTTCTTGCACACCAGCTGAATGTGTAAAATGTGCCGTATCAATTTTGAGGGACACCGCGTATCAGTGGTGGAACACTTTGGTATCCAAGTACTGAGAGAATGAGTCACCTGGGAATTTTTCCAAACTGAGTTCAGAAAGAAATACATCAGCCAGGGTTTATCGATAAAAAACACGAGTTTTTAGAGTTGAAACAGGGTCGTATGTCTATGACAAATATGAGTGGGAGTTTGTGAGGCTCAGTAAGTTTGCTCGAGAATGTGTTTCAACTTAGGCAATTATGTTTAAAGATTGAACGAACACATCAGATTGTTAGTCAGGATTTTAGAGTTGAAAGAATTTGTTGTGTTAGTTGACCGAGCTTGCAAAGCTGGGGAACTTAGTAAAGAAAAAAGAAAAGCTGATTTTGAGGCTAGAGATTCGAGAAAAAGATCAATGAATAAACCCTATCAATCTTTGTCAAAGAAATTGTGAGATTCGTATAGTCATTCAAATGTTTCAGTAGGATATGCTAATAGATATCGTGGGAAGCAATATGCGAGTTTTAAAACTCAAGCTACTTTGGTGTCAAGTGTTGGTAGTGTGAGAAGTAATAAACCTAAGTCTCAACGGTGTAGATGACAACATTTTGGAGATTGCTGGATAAATAATAAAGCTTGTTTCAAATGTGGTTTGTTAAATTACTTTATATGAGATTACCCTAATGTAGCCGAGAAAGATAAATTATAGAATGCAAGATCGAGTAACACAGCTGTTAGAACGAGACAACCTAGAAATGTGGGTAATGTGGCTAGTAGCAAAGGAACAAAAAAAAGACTACTGTGAGATCCGAGGCTAGAGCACCTGTCAGAGCTTACGCTATTCGCGCTCGCAAAGATTCATCATCACCAGATGTTATCACCGGTACATTTTCTCTTTATGACACTGATGTAATTGCTTTGATAGATCCTGGATCGACTCATTCATATATCTGTATGAATTTAGTGTCTGGTAAGAGTTTGCCTGTTGAGTCTACTGAGTTTGTGATTAAAGTATCAAACTCCTTAGACAAGTATGTCCTAGTTGATAAAGTTTGTAAGAATTGTCCTTTGATGACTCGGGGTTACTATTTTCTGGCTAATTTGATGTTATTACCGTTTGATGAATTTGATGTGATTCTGGGTATGGATTGGTTGACGCTGCATGATGCTAATGTGAATTGTAGACAAAAGATTATTAAATTGAAATGTCAGAATAGTGAAAGCCTTCAAATTGAATCAGATGAGTCAAATGGATTGCCTGTTGTGATCTCATCAATGTCAACTCAGAAATATGTAAGAATGGGTTGTGATGCTTACATTACGAATGTGCTGGACACAAAAGTGTCTGAATCGAAGATTGAATCAATGCCAGCAGTTTGTGAATATCCGGATGTGTTTCCAGAAGAGTTACTAGGTTGCCACCGATTAGAGAGATTGAGTTTGCTATTGAATTAATGCTAGGAACATCACCGATATCGATAGCTCTGTATAGAATGGTTCCGATAGAACTGAAAGAATTAAAAGCTCAGTTGCAGGAGTTAATAGATACAAGTTTTGCGCGACCAAGTTTTTCACCCTGGGGTGCACCAGTGTTGTTCGTAAAGAAGAAAGATAGGTCAATGAGACTTTGTATTGATTATTGTTAGCTCAACAATGTTACGATTAAGAATAAGTATCCTTTGTTGAGAATTGATGATTTGCTCGATTAGTTGAAAGGAGCAATAGTGTTTTCGAAGATTGATTTGATATCTAGCTATTATCAATTACGAGTTAAAGATTTGAATGTGCCGAAAATTATGTTTAGAACAAGGTATGGGCATTATGAATTTCTTGTTATGCCTTTTGGATTAACTAATGCTCCTGCAATTTTTAAGGATTTGATGAATCGAATCTTTAGATCGTATTTAGACAGATTTGTTGTTGTATTCATTGATGACATTCTGATCTAATCACAAGATGAGTCTGAGCATGCTGAACATTTGAGAATTGTGCTACAAACATTGAGAGATAAGCAACTATTTGCTAAATTCAGAAAATGTGAGTTTTGGCTCCGAGAGGTTGGATTTTTGGGGCATATTGTTTTAGCAAAAGGTATTCGAGTTGAGCCGAGTAAGATCTCCATAGTTGTTGACTGGAAACCACCAAGAAATGTGTCCGAAGTCAGAAGCTTTCTGGGATTGGCTGGCTATTATCGGCATTTTGTAAAAGAATTCTTGATGATTGCTACACTAATGAGTAGATTGCTATAAAAAGGTGTGAAATTCAAATGGTTAGAAAATTATCAACAGATTTTTGAATAGTTGAAAGCATTGTTAATTGAAGCAGCAGTTTTGGTTCAACCTGAGTCGGGTAAAGAGTTTGTGATTTTCAGCGACGAGTCATTGAACGGTTTGGGTTGTGTTTTGATACTAGAGGGTAAAGTAATAGCTTATTCCTCTAGATAGTTGAAGCTACATGAAAATAATTATCAAACGCGTGATTTAGAGTTGACAACAATTGTATTTGCATTAAAAATATGGCGACATCATTTATACGGTGAAAAGTGCCACATCTTTACCGATCATAAAAGCTTGAAGTATATTATGAATCAGAAAGATTTGAATTTGCGACAACGAAGATGGCTCGAGTTGTTGAAAGACTAAGAATTGGTGATTAATTATTATTCGAGGAAAGCAAATGTAGTTGCGGATGCTCTGAGTAGAAAATTTTTATTTGCTTTGAAAGCGATGAGTACTCAGTTAACCTTGTCTGATGATGGTTCGATTCTAGCAGAGTTAAAAGATAAACCGTTATATCTTCATCAAAGTTGTGAAGCATAGAAGTGTGATAATGAATTGCAAGCTAAAAGAGTGCAATGCAAGTCAACTACTAACTTAGATTATTAGATCAGATCCGATGATTGTTTAATGTTTCGAGGTAGAATTTGTGTACCAAAGAATTCTGAGATCATTGGGTAAATTTTACACAAAGCACACAGTGGTTGTTTATCTATACATCCAGGGAGTACAAAAATGTATAATGATTTAAAAAAATTGTATTGGTGGTTGGGCATGAAACGAGACATTTCAAAATTTGTGTTGAGATCTTTGGTTTGTCAACAAGTTAAAGTCGAACATCAAGTGCCTTCAGGATTGCTACAACTTGTGATGATACCAGAGTGGAAATGGGATAGAGTTATGATGGATTTTGTATCAGGTTTGTTGTTGTATGCAAAAAAGAAATATGCTATTTGGGTTGTCGTTGATCGACTGTCGAAGTCTGTATATTTCATTCTGGTACTTACAGACTATTCGCTAGATAGATTTGCTGAGTTGTACATTTCTGAGATCGTTAGATTGCATGGGGTTCCAGTTTCTATTATTTCGGATAGAGAACCCAGGTTTACGTCACAATTTTAGAAGAAATTGCAAGAAGCTTTAGGTACGCGTTTGTACTTTAGTACTACATTTCATTCGCAAACCGACGGCCAGTCTGAGAGAGTAATACAGATTCTTGAAGATATGCTTCGTTGTTGTGTTTTAAAGTTTGAAGGTAATCGGGAAAATATTTATCTTTTGTTGAATTTGCATATAATAATAATTTTCAATCGAGCATAAAGATGGCGTCGTATGAAGCATTGTATCGTCGTTGTTGTGTTTTAGGGTTTGAAGGTAACCGGGAAAAATATTTACCTTTAGTTGAATTCGCATATAATAATATTTTTCGATCAAGCATAAAGATGGCACCGTATGAAGCATTAGATGGTTGTAAATGCAGAACTCTGTTGTATTGGACCGAGCCTAGTGAGAAAAAGATTCATGGGGTTGATTTAATCAAAAAGACTGAAGATAAAGTGAAAATAATTCACGACAGTTTGAAAGTAGCTTCAAATCGACAAAAAGCGTACGCGGATTTGAAACGTAAAGACGTTGAATTTCAGATCGGCGACAGGGTATTTTTGAAAGTATTTCCATGGAAAAAAATCCTTCGATTTGGTCACAAAAGGCAAATTATGTCCGCAATTTATCGAGCTGTATGAGATTATAGAAAGAATAGGGTTAGTGACATATCAGCTAGCTTTACCGTTAGAGCTAGAAAAGATCCAAAATGTGTTTCACATTTTGATGTTGTATCAATATAGATTAGATCCATCACACATAATTTCTCCGACAGAGATTGAGAAATAAAAGCATAGCTTTGGTAAAGGTTTTGTAGTTGAAGAGGCTACGTGGGAACTTGAGGAAGCTATGAGAAAACAATACCCTAACCTCTTTTCTAGTAAGATTTTTGTGGATGAAAAATCCTAAGGGGGAGAGTTGTAACAACCTATTTTTATTCAAATCAAAATAGTGGTTTTGGGACCATAAATCTGAGGTTAAAATAAATATTTTGTTATTATTAAAATGTCTACAGCATGATAGTATGATTTTTTGAAATTTTCATTAAGAAATTTTATCGTTTGAGTGTTTAATTTGATAAAAAAAGACTAAATTGCGTAAAGTGTAAAACTTGTATTCTATAAGCTAAAGGTGTCTAATAGCTATTGAACTTTAAATTAGAGGTCCTTATATGGTAAATAGCCCATTTGCAACACCCCTAACCCGTATCCATCGCCGAAATAAGGTTACGAAGCGTTACCAGAATTTTTCAAAACATTTTAAAAATAATTCAAGTATATTACTATTCATTAGCCAAGATTATTCATAACGACCCTTAAATGGACCCTCGAGGCCCAATACAAGCATTAGAATCGAGTTTGGACTTAACCGAAAAGTCTAAGAATTTTTTGCGAAATTTTAAAAATTTTCCAAGTTACAGGGCACACACGCCCGTGTGGTCTAAGGGACACGCTCGTGTGACCCTGGGATGCCCATTGTACAGGCTGTGTCTTACCCCGTGTAACTCAATGACTTGTGCACACAGCCATGCCTGATGCCCATGTGCTAGGTTGTGTTACCCACACGGTTGAGACACACACCCGTGTCTCTACCTGTGTGCTCAATTCTGAGCATTCTATTTCTCAAATTTAAGGTGCAGGGGACACACAGCCTAACCACAGGCCCATGTACCAGGTCGTCTGACACACGCCCATGTGTCTGCCCATGAGGACAAAATAAAGCCATTCCTACCTTCATTTATCATCGAGAATCATACCAAATTCCTACACCAAACTGACATCCAAATACAAACCAATCCAAACATTGAATTCAAGCAATTTATAACATCTAATCATGATATATTGTTACATGCATTCATGCTTAAATCTCACCTTTTATAAGCATACTCATTTAACCTTTCTCAATCAATCAATAATAAACACTTATGTTATCTCCATAAAATAAACTTAAATACATATATATACATGTACCAAAACATAATCATCACTAGCAATTGCAATGGCTAGATTACAATAATCATTTACATTCATATGTCAATATGACCAATATAACCTATACATGCCATTATAACCACACTTGATTTACCATATTGTACCACATGGGCCACTGGATAGTGTGAGTGATCTCTGCCAAGCTTCCAATCCAATGAGCTTCTGATTTACTCTAAAACAGGGAAATAAAACTAAGTAAGCATAAAATGCTTAATAAGTTCGTATAACATGATATTTAACTTACCATTAAGTCTATTTTGAGGTAATTATGCAAGGCATATTCAATCAATTTAACCTCAAGCCCTACATACATCCTCATTGCCCTTGTTTGTCATATATTCCATAATAACATCAAAACATATATGGGCTCAACAACAATCAAGTTTCCATGCACATATGCTTTCTACAACATGTACTCATTTAACATGTATAAATCATCTCTTTATATTACAAGTATAATTTCATAATAGGTCATCTCGAGTTCAGATTATTTCATGTTAGAACTTATATCATTCGAAATATCAGGTCACACAAGTGGTAGTACACTCAAGGTGTACAAATCTATAATCAAGGATGAACATATATTCATCAAATAAATTCTATGTACAAATGTCATCATCTCATATTTCAATATATCAATTATCATGTATCGCCATTTTCATGTATTTCAGACAGATACGCATAATAACTCATTTCTTATTCATATCTTCTCATATCAAGATTTTTACCTGTTGAATTTATCTGAAATATTGATGGATACACAGGTAGTACACTCGAGGTGTACAAATCAGGATCCGTCAATTCAAAATTCAATGGTACCCATAAGGTACTATTTTAGAAAGTACACTCTCGAGCCACATATATATAGACAATAGGATTACTAGTCCATGCTAAATCCTGTCTACAATATATACTCAATAGAGCTTAGTCAGGATTACTAGTCTAGGCTAAATCCTTTTTACGACATATGCTCTAAAGAGCTTGATCTGGATTTCCCGTCCAGGCTAAATCCAATCCATAACATATGCTCGAGAGGATTTATATCAGGATTACTCATCCGGGCTAAATCTTTTCATAAATGAGGTCAATAGGATTACTCGTCCAAGCTAAATCCGGTCAGCAACAAATGCAGGACCTCATTTATTTCGGGAAATCACATATCCATCGATTTTCATTTATTCAAACGGGAGTTAACATTTACAAGTATTTCACGGCATGTGATTATATGTAACACCCCACACCCGAGTCCTACACCGGGATAGGATACGAGGCGTTACCTCACTTAAACACATGCATTCCAACATTTTCGAATCATTAAAACTTTTTCAAACTTTGCTTAAATTTAGACGTCCATTCTAAACCATTTGGGACCAATTCGAGTCCTTAACCAACTTTAGAAAAGTAACCCTTGAAAACAGGGCACACGCCCGTGTGGAAGGGTAACACGACCGTGTGGTCTTTATCACATGGCCATGCTGATGGCCAGTGTGACACACACGGCCTAAGCATCTAGGGATACGCCCGTGTCCCATACCCGTGTGAATTTGATTCCAAATTTGAACCTATAGAGGTTTTCACACGGCCTGACACACGTCCGTATCTATGACCCGTGTCCCTCACACGGCCATGACACGCCTGTGTCCTAGCTCGTGTCTAAAAAATTTGACATTCTATTTCTGACGTCAGCATCCAAGGGGCACACGGCCAAGGCACATGCTTGTGGCCGGAGGCCGTGTCCTCCACACGGTTGAGACACACGGCCATGTCTCTGCCCGTGTGTTTACTACCATGCATACCGACTTGTAAAATTTACGTGCAGGGGACACACGGCCAACAACATGCCCATGGGGTTGACCGTGTGTCAAACACGGCCTAGACACACGCCTGTGTGTCTACCCGTGTGGACAATATAAGGCTATCTACAAAGCCCCTTTGCCACCCTGAAACACATTCCAACGCCAAACAACATAACAAAGTCTAACTTAGTATGATTTTCAGAACTAACAACCATAGTCAAGATCTATATACATCACATATATTCAACCATGCCAACAATTTCACATTCATGAAAGACTAGCTTGCATTCACATAATAACCTTCAATATTAGCCATTTTCCAGGGCCTTATACAAAATGAATAAAATGCTAAAGTAAGCCAACACATTTGGCCAATTAACAATGACACAAACTCAAAGGTCAGGGTCTTATACATGTCATAATCAAATTGAAAGATCTAACTATACCAAATGCTTTGGATGATAGTGTGATCGATGCCTCTGACATTCTACGATCCTCGAGTTAAATAGGCGGTACTATAAGAAAATGGAAAGGAAAGGGAGTAAGCATAAAGCTTAGTAAGTTGCATGCAAATAAATATATATAACAACTTTACCATTCAACACCATGCTCATAACACAAAAGTAGGCATAAGCACAACTTACTCATCACTATCCAATACAATTCACATAGCATACATTGAGCTCACATCTCATGCATTTCAAATAGGTACCTGTACCACTCACAACATGGTTATACTTTTCTTGTTTAACTTAAACTATAAATCTCACCGTTGAACCATTTGGAATGTTATCGAATATTCATTAAGCCTCAAACATAGGGTATAATGCTGATGCCATGTCCCAAACATGGTCTTACACTTGCTCTCACATTAAGTCGATTCCATGTCCCAGACATCGTCTTACACTGACTCTCACATATCCATGTCGAAGCCATGTCCCAGACATGTCTTACACTGGCTTACATCTCGAGGCCGATGCATGTCCCAGACATGTCTTACAATAGCTCTCATCTCAATCCCGATGCCATGTCCCAGACATGTCTTACACTAGCGTACAAATAACCCAAATGTCATGGCATGAATATCCGATTTGTTCCTAAGTTCACCCGGGAGTTCCACTATCTCAATATTCATCATAAATAATCATTTCCACAACTAAGAAATTTATGCTATAGCAATTCAAACACATATAATAACAATGTAGTTGTATTATTTACATACAACTTACCTCGGTGTACAAAATGTAGGCGGCTAGCTCGGCTTAGTCCACTTGTTTTGCTTTTCCCCGGTCTAGGCCTAGATTTTGTAATTCTTGATCTAAAATGATAGAAATTCATTCATCTCATTAGCATATTAATCTAGACACTCAAAAATTCATAATTGGGCAACATGACCGTTTTGCCCCAAGACTTTCACAAAATAACCATTTTAACCCTAGGTTCGAAAATCAATTTTTATCGAATTTCCTCATTAATCAAGCCTAATCGACCATTTATCTCTCTTATGATAACCCCAAATTCCCAATATTTCACAACATTACTATCTATTTCACAAACTTTACAAAATGGTCTTTTTAGGTGTTTTCCATGAAAATCATTTTACAAAAGTTGTTTATTTCACAACTATAACTTATATTCTTCCATGAAATTTTAGGTAACATCACATATGCTTTCTTGGAAAAACCCTAGACTCTCTACCATTTTGCAAAATAGTCCCCTCCATAGCTAGATTAAGCTTTAGGGGTTCCAAAAACAAAAAACCACCAAAAAATAACCATCTAAATCACTTACTTAAGAGAGGAATAAGTGGCTGAAAGTTTCAATCTCCCATGGCCATTTCTTGGAGGAAAAATCGGTGGAAGAAGGAAGAGTAGGAAAAAGATGACAACATTTTCTCTTTATTTTATTTATTAGTCAAATACAACACCTAATGCCAACAACCTTTGATTTTTTTTGACTTTCTTTGTCTCAATGGCCGGCTATACCCAAAAAAATTGGCCTATTTGCAAATTAAATACCCCTACTTTTTAATTCATGGCCATTTAACAGTATTTGCTAGCAAATTACAACTTTTTCCCTTTATGCGATTTAGTCTTTTTTTATGAAATTAAGCTCTCAAACGTTAAAATTACTTCACCAAATTTTTCATGCACTATTATAATCAGGCTATAACACCAAAATAATAATAAAATAATTTCTCTGACTCTAGATTGGTGGTCTCAGAACCACTATTCCTACTAAACCCAAAATCAAGTTGTTACAGTACATCTATCACATCCATATAATTCAAATGATCACATTCTACATTCATTCCAAGCATAAAAGTAACTTTTTCATTGTTTATCCTTTATCGGGCATTATCCTGGATCGGGCTTGGTTAGATACATTTTCATTGTCACATATATATATGATATTTATACAATTTACAATACAACATTTAATTCAAGCATATAAACATACACAATTTAGTTACATGAACTTACCTCGATAAATGTTCGTGTACGTAAAATCTACTAAATCGACAGCTTCTTTTTTCCTCGTTCTAGCTCCGAGTTCGGTCTATCCGGATCTATACGAGTAAATTTAACATCAATTTATCATATTACATGTAATATCCTGAATTAGGGCTTAATCAGAATAGTGGTTTTGTGACCACAAATCCGAGATAGAAATAATCATTTTATAATTATTTTGGTGATTATGATATGATTGCATGATTGTGTGAAAATTTCGTGATGAAATTCTATGCCTAAAGTGCTTAAATTGAAAGTAGGGACTAAATCAAATAAGTTGCAAAATTTGCATTCTAGAAGTTTTTAGTATGAAATTGCATTGAAATATTAATTAGGAGATCTTAAATAGCAATTTGACCAATTTTAAGTTCATGGAAAAAAGTAGGACATGGAAGGAATTTTTGGAAAGTTTAGTAGTAAGGGCATTTTGGTCATTTAGTTATTAAAATGAATTAAAAACAAAATTAAAAGCCAATTTTTTTCCATCTTCTTCATTAGGCCGAAATTTCAAGGGTTCTCCATAGTTAGGGTTTGTTTCAAGCTTCCAAGCTCCATAGTAAGTGATTTCAAGCCCCGTTTTTAATGTTCTTTACGTTTTTGGAATCCCGGTAGCTCGATTAAGCTTATGTTAGCAATAATTCAACCTAGGGTTTATATTTGGAAAAATACCCATAGGTGAAATTTGTGTATTTTGATGTTTTATGAAAGAATATGGGGTTTTAAATTATGTTAGACAACTTGTGCTACTCGGTTTTGAATGAAAACGAGTAAAAGGGCTTAATCGGCAAAAATACCTAATAGTCACAAGTATATGTTAGAGTAAGAATTTGATGTTTCCATAGAAGGGAAAAATGACCAGCATGTTATAAAACATAAGAATAAGGAATAAAGTTTAATTCCCAAGCCTAGGGGCAAAAGTGTAATTATGTAAAAGTTTAGGGGCAAAAGTGTAATTTTTCCAAAGTTCATATTAAATGCTGTTTTGATGAATGTATGTAGTACATAAGATTAATTTGGCATTATAGATCAAGAGAAACAAGATTCAAGTCGCGATCGAGGAAAAGAAAAGATTGTGGACTAAATTGCAAAATCTTTATATTTTGGTACCAAGGTAAGTTCATGTGTAAATAATGTAGCATAATTGTTATTTTTAAGTTATTGATGTTAATTATATGATACGCTGATTTTTAATCGTGAAATATTATGCTTTGTGGTTAATGTTGAGTAATATGCAAATTATGTTTACTACTTGATAAATATGAATTGCTACCAAGTATCGGTTCCGATATTCCATGGAAGATGATAAATGTGAGATCGAGAGAGAAAGCCCGTTTGAACCTTAGGAATAGATTAGGATACAAGTGACATGTCACTAGGATGGTTGAGCATCCGAACTCGTTGAGTTGAGTCCGAGTTCACTTATGGATGCGAATGTCCGAACTCGTTGAGTTGAGTCCGAGTTCGTGAGATGTAACTAGGCATCCGAACTCGTTGAGTTGAGTCCGAGTTCACTTATGGATACGAACGCCCGAGCTCGTTGAGTTGAGTCCGAGTGTACTTAGGGGAGGGTTACATGATTTCTTGATTACATATGAGGCACTTATGTGCAAATTATCCGTGTATCCGAGTTGTATTCCGATGTGTTCAACGGGTGAAATTTCTAGTGAAATGGAAGAAGACTTAAGGTGCAAGTGACGTTTTGGTAAGTGTTGTGAAATGGACACTTTGGACAGGTATGTTCTTAACCCTCGGGTTGAAAATAGATACAACAACGATAAGGTGGTAAGATGATGAATGATGTTTAGAAATGTGATATATGTTTTGGTGATACCATGCTAAAGTTGTTTGGTATATTTGTATTGTTATGTTACTTGTTATTTACATATGAACTTACTAAGCATTTATGCTTACTCCCTCCTCTTTATTTACTGTAGTTTTGAACAAGCCAGCTCGGGAATCGGGACGGGTCGAAGGTTCGATCACACTATCCAAAGGACTTTCATCTGGGTAAATGGCTTGTAAAACTTAAGTATGGCATGTATAGCAATATACTTATTTTGTGTAAATAATTTTATGATATGGCCATGATTGGTTGAGAAAATGTTTAATATTGATAAGTCATGGTGATGGTTAAATTTAGATCATGTTTGATATCATGGAAGTTTAATAGGTTATCTAGTTCATAACAACTCATGAAAAGATGAAATTTGCCTTAAAACAGAATATTGCTGCAGCAATGACATGAATTTGAAAAATCACTAAAAATAGTATAAATGGAATTAAATGATTATAAAGTTATCATATTGAAGCATAATGAGTCTATTTTCATATGGATAAAAAAAGCAGGCATATAAATTATACTTTATGAGATATTTGAAACCTTGTGAAATAGGGCCAGAGTGATTTCTGGATCCTCTATTCTGACTTTAAAAATTCATAATAAGTTGTAAAAAAATAATTAGAAGTTTTTATTTATATGTACAGATTCCTTATTGAGTCTAGTTTTAAGATAAAGAAACCTCATAGTTATTGAAATTCTTTATAGAGAGATATCTGATTCGTAATACACAGAGGTCAGAGTAGTCAAACCCTGAAATAGGGGATACTTTAACAAATAAACTGTACTAATTGGCCTAACCAAAAATTCTAGAAACAAATTAGTAAATAGATATATGAGTCTAAATTTATGGAAAATTTACGGATTTTGATTTTGAGTTTCGTAACTCAAGATATGATTTTTCTTGTAACTGTGACGCGGGTAGCTAGAAAGCTGTGAATGTAGAAACAAATGATTTGAAGTTCTTAATTTGATAAATTATGTTCGGTAACTCTTCAAGCTCGACTTCGGCGATGGTTTCGGGCGTGGGGGCATTACATTTTGTGGTATTAGAGCAGGTTTAGTCGGTTCTCGGACTACATGTTGTATGTACGGATTTTGCTATACATGCCATATGTGTGAATTGTGATAGTGTGACGACTTCTGACCTTTTTAAATGATTTTTATATAGTAAATGGATCCCGATCCAGCTGTGGCAGATCAAGTAGAGAGTAATGCGCGAGCTCCGGCTGAAGGGGCAGCGCCGACTGAAAACCCACCCCCTACTGTTGGTCAGGGAGGAGGAGAAAGGGATCGGGAAGCCTTTCTCCAAATGATGAGTGCATGGTACACTGAGTTCGTTCGTACGAACCCAAATGTACGACCTCCCCCACCTCCCCCAATTCCTCAACCTATGCCTCTGATGCCTCAGGGAGTGGATATGATAAAATTTCACAGAACCCCCGTTGACAGAATTCGTAAACAAGGGGCTGAAGAATTTAGAGCAAATATTGATGATGATGCAGAGAAAGCAGAGTTCTGGCTTGAAAATTCTATCCGGGTATTTGATGAATTATCTTGTACACCTGAAGAATGTTTGAAATGTGCTACATCTTTGTTGAGAGATTCATCCTATAATTGGTGGAAGACTTTGATTTCGGTGGTACCGAAATAGAGGGTAACCTGGGAATTCTTTCAAAAAGAGTTTCGGAAGAAATTTATTAGTGAAAGATTTATTGATCAGAAATGTAAGAGTTTCTTGAGCTGAAGCAAGGTAATATGACAGTCTCAGAATATGAAAGAGAGTTTGTTCGATTGAGTAAGTATGCCAGGGAATATGTTCCTACAGAAGGCAAGATGTGCCGACGATTTGAAGACGGGCTTAACGAAGACATTAAGGTATTTGTTGGGATCCTTGAACTAAAAGAAATGGTGGTACTTGTCGATCGAGCTTGCAAGGCTGAAGAATTACTGAAGGAAAACAAAAAGGTAGAATCTGAAACACGAAATTGGAAGAAAAGACCAATGAGTAATGCACCCTCACAGCAAACCGGAAAGTCAAGAAATATGAATCCTCGTTCACAAGTTTCAGCTGGGCAATCATATGGAAATTTTAAGAAGCGAAATGTGGGTCCTAAATCTCAGACTACTTCTGCGGCTAGTGTGGGAAATACGAGATTTGTTAAACCCGAATGCCAGCGGTGTGGTAGAGATCATTTTGGTCCGTGCAGAGCAAATGAATGTTTTTGATGTGGTTCTCCGGATCATTTTATTAGAGACTGCCAAGAGAGAGCTGAGAAAGAAAAATTTCAGAATGTAAAAGCTAGTGGTGTAGACTCGAGGGGAAGGTATCCGAGAAAAGCTGGAAGTGAAACAAGCAGTAAGAATGTAGCCAGAGATGCAGCAGTTAGATCTGAAGGAAGAGCTCCGGCTAGAACTTATGCTATTAAAGTGCGTGAAGATGCTTCCTCACCCGATGTGATTACCGGTACATTTTCTCTTTATGATACTAATGTTATTGCTTTGATTGATCCCGGTTCTACTCATTCATATGTATGCATGAAACTAGTGTCTAGTATGAATATACCTGTTGAGAACACAAAATTTATGATTAGAGTGTCGAATCCACTATAGGCAAATGTATGATAGTTGATAAAGTATGCAAGAAATGCCCTTTAATGATTCGGGGTCATTACTTTTTGGCCGACTTGATGTTGTTGCCGTTTGATGAATTTGATGTTATTTTGGGTATGGATTGGTTGACATTGCATGATGCTATAGTAAATTGCAAAGAAAAGGTTATAGAATTAAAATGTGAAAGTGGTGAAATCTTGCAGGTTGAACCAGACAAATCAGAGGCAATATTTAGTATGATTTCTTCGATGTCGGCTCAGAGATATTTGAGAAAGGGTTATGAAGCTTATTTGGCGTATGTAATTAATACAAAAGAAGTTGAAAAGAAAGTTGAATCAGTGCCGGTTGTGTGTGAATTTGCAGATGTATTTCCAGAAGAATTGTCGGGTTTGCCTCCAGTCAGGGAAGTAGAATTTGGTATAGATTTGATATCGGGAACAGCTCCGATCTCGATTGCTCCATATAGAATGGCACCAATAGAGTTGAAAGAATTAAAGTCGCAGTTGCAAGAGTTGACTGATAAAGGCTTTGTGAGACCAAGTTTTTCACCTTGGGGTGCTCCTGTGTTATTTGTGAAAAAGAAGGATGGTTCTATGCGATTATGTGTTGATTATCGGCAGTTAAACAAGGTGACAATAAAAAACAAGTATCCATTGCCGAGAATTGATGATTTGTTTGACCAGCTAAAAGGAGCGACATGGTTTTCAAAGATTGACTTGAGATCTGGGTATTATCAACTGCGAGTGAAAGAGTCAGATGTGCCTAAAACTGCTTTTAGAACAAAGTACGGTCATTATGAATTTTTAGTTATGCCATTCGGGTTGACAAATGCTCCTGCTGTGTTTATGGAATTAATGAATCGTATATTTCGGCCATACCTGGACAGATTTGTTGTGGTGTTTATAGATGATATTTTAATTTATTCAAAAGATGAGACAGAGCATGCTGAGCATTTAAGAATAGTTTTGCAAACTTTGAGAGATAAGCAGCTGTATGCTAAGTTTAGTAAAAGTGAATTTTGGCTCCGAGAAGTTGGATTTTTGGGTCTTATTGTTTCAGGTGATGGTATAAGGGTTGATCCTAGTAAAATTTCAGCCATTGTTGATTGGAAACCACCGAAAAATGTAACTGAAGTTAAGAGTTTCTTGGGGCTAGCTGGGTATTATCGGCGGTTTGTAAATGGATTTTCTATAATTGCGGCTCCTATGACTAGACTACTCCGAAAGGATGTTAAATTTGAATGGACGGAAGAATGTCGACAGAGTTTCGAAGAATTGAAAAAGTTATTAACTGAAGCACCAGTGTTGATACAACCCGAATCAGGTAAAGAATTTGTGGTGTATAGTGATGCTTCTCTAAATGGTTTGGGGTGTGTACTCATGCAAGAAGGAAAAGTGGTGGCTTATGCTTCGAGGCAATTAAAACCTCATGAGAGGAATTATCCTACTCACGATTTGGAATTGGCTGCAGTGGTGTTTGCTTTGAAGATTTGGCGACATTATTTGTATGGTGAAAAGTGCCGAGTATATACCGATCACAAAAGTCTTAAATACTTGATGTCACAAAAAGACTTCAATTTGAGACAGCGAAGATGGTTAGAGTTATTGAAAGATTACGATCTTGTTATTGATTATCATCCGGGAAAAGTGAATGTGGTTACCGATGCTTTAAGCAGAAAGTTGTTGTTTACTTTGAGAGTTATGAACACTCAGTTGAAAATGTCAGATGACGGTTCGATTCTAGCAGAGTTAAGAGCAAGACCGATGTTTTTACAAGAGATTTTTGAAGATTAGAAAAATGATCAAGATTTGCTAGCCAAGAGAAAACAGTGTGAAGTTGATACGGGATCAGATTTCAGAATCGGTTCTGATGGTTGTTTGATGTTTAAAAATCGGATTTGTGTACC
The DNA here is from genome assembly GCF_007990345.1 of Gossypium hirsutum. Taxonomy (NCBI): domain Eukaryota; kingdom Viridiplantae; phylum Streptophyta; class Magnoliopsida; order Malvales; family Malvaceae; genus Gossypium; species Gossypium hirsutum. Next base: position 29,586,910 of record NC_053432.1, on the reverse strand, counting down.
GAAAAATGATGAGTTGATTCAAAAGATTTTGCATGAAGCACATAATGGTTGTTTGGTGGTTCATCCGGGCAGTACGAAGATGTATAATGACTTAAAGAAAATGTACTGGTGGAGTGGAATGAAAAGAGATATTTCCGAGTTTGTATCAAAGTGCTTAGTTTGTCAACAAGTGAAAGCTGAACACCAAGTACCTTCGGGATTACTTCAGCCTATTATGGTTCCTGAATGGAAATGGGATCGGATTACTATCGATTTTATATCAGGGTTGCCGTTAACTCCAGGGAAGAAAAATGCCATCTAGGCAATAGTTGACAGACTGACTAAATCAGCTCATTTTATTCCAGTACGTACAGATTATTCTCTTAATAAGTTGGCTGAATTGTATATCCGAGAGATTGTTAGACTTCATGGGATACCTTTTTCAATCATTTCGGATAGAGATCCGAGATTTACCTCACGGTTTTGGCAAAAGTTGCAAGAGGCATTAGGTACAAAGTTAAATTTCAGCACTGCCTTTCAATCCACAAACTGATGGACAATCAGAGAGAGTAATTCAGATTCTTGAAGACATGCTCAGATGTTGCATATTGGAATTTCAAGATAGTTGGGAAAGGTACTTACCATTGGTAGAATTTGCTTATAATAATAGTTATCAGACGTGTTTGAAGATGGCACCTTATGAAGCATTATATGGTCGTAAATGTCGGACGCCATTGTATTGGACTGAACTCAAGGAAAATCAGATTTATGGAGTTGATTTAATAAAAGAAACCGAAGAAAAGGTGAAAGTGATTCGAGATTGTTTGAAAGCTGCTTCAGATAGACAGAAATCTTATGCAGATTTGAAACGAAAAGAAATGGAGTTTCAATTTGGTGATAAGGTATTTTTGAAAGTGTCTCCGTGGAAGAAAGTCCTTAGATTTGGACGAAAAGGCAAGTTAAGTCCGCGTTTTATTGGACCGTATGAAATAATTGAAAAAGTGGGACTGGTAGCATATCGGTTAGCGCCACCACCTGAATTAGAGAAGATTCATGATGTGTTTCATGTATCTATGTTACGTCAGTATCGTTCGGATCCTTCACATATAATTTCACCGACAGAAGTTGAACTACGACCGAATATGACTTATGAAGAAGAACCGATTAAGATTTTAGCTCGAGAAGTCAAATAACTAAGAAATAAAAGTGTTGCACTTGTGAAAGTGTTGTGGCAAAAGCATGGGGTGGAAGAGACTACATGGGAACCTGAAGAAACTATGAAAAACCAATACCCACACCTATTTATCGGTAAGATTTTCGAGGACGAAAATCCTTAAAAGGGGGGAGAGTTGTAAAATCCTTAATTAGGGCTTAATCGGAATAGTGGTTTCGTGACCACAAATCCGAGATAGAAATAATTATTGTATAATTATTTTGATGATTATGATATGATTGCATGATTGTGTGGAAATTTCGTGATGAAATTCTATGCCTAAAGTGCTTAAATTGAAAGTAGGGACTAAATCGAATAAGTTGCTAAATTTGCATTCTAGAAGTTTTTAGTATGAAATTGCATTGAAATATTAATTAGGAGATCTTAAATAGCAATTTGACCAATTTTAAGTTCATGGACAAAATTAAGACATGGAAGGAATTTTTGGAAAGTTTAGTAGTAAGGGCATTTTGGTCATTTAGTTATTAAAATGAATTAAAAACAAAATTAAAAGCCAATTTTTGTCCATCTTCTTCATTAGGCCGAAATTTCAAGGGTTCTCCATAGTTAGGGTTTGTTTCAAGCTTCCAAGCTCCGTAGTAAGTGATTCCAAGCCCCGTTTTTAATGTTCTTTACGTTTTTGGAATCTCGGTAGCTCAATTAAGCTTATGTTAGCAATAATTCAACCTAGGGTTTATATTTGGAAAAATACCCATAGGTGAAATTTGTGTATTTTGATGTTTTATGATAGAATATGGGGTTTTAAATTATGTTAGACAACTTGTGCTACTCGGTTTTAGGTGAAAACGAGTAAAAGGGCTTAATCGGCAAAAATACCTAATAGTCACAAGTATATGTTAGAGTAAGAATTTGATGTTTCCATAGAAGGGAAAAATGATCAGCATGTTATAAAACATAAGAATAAGGAATAAAGTTTAATTCCCGAGCCTAGGGGCAAAAGTGTAATTATGCAAAAGTTTAGGGGCAAAAGTGTAATTTTTCCAAAGTTCATATTAAATGCTGTTTTGATGAATGTATGTATTAAATAAGATTAATTTGGCATTATAGATCAAGAGAAACGAGATTCAAGTCGCGATCGAGGAAAAGAAAAGATTGTGGACTAAATTGCAAAATCTTTATATTTTGGTACCAAGGTAAGTTCATGTGTAAATAATGTAGCATAATTGTTATTTTTAAGTTATTGATGTTAATTATATGATACGCTGATTTTTAATCGTGAAATATTATGCTTTGTGGTTAATGTTGAGTAATATGCAAATTATGTTTACTACTTGATAAATATGAATTGCTACCGAGTATCGGTTCTGATATTCCATGGAAGACGACAAATGTGAGATCGAGGGAAAAATCCCATTTGAACCTTAGGAATAGATTAGGATACAAGTGACATGTCACTAGGATGGTTGAGCATCCGAACTCGTTGAGTTGAGTCCGAGTTCGTGAGATGTAACTAGGCATCCGAACTCGTTGAGTTGAGTCCGAGTTCACTTATGGATGCGAACGCCCGAGCTCGTTGAGTTGAGTCCGAGTTCACTTAGGGGTGGGTTACATGATTTCTTGATTACATATGAGGCACTTATGTGCAAATTATCCGTGTATCCGAGTTGTATTCCGATGTGTTCAACGGGTGAAATTTCTAGTGAAATGGAAGAAGACTTAAGGTGCAAGTGACGTTTTGGTAAGTGTTGTGAAATGGACACTTTGGACAGGTATGTTCTTAACCCTCGGGTTGAAAATAGATACAACAACGATAAGGTGGTAAGATGATGAATGATGTTTAGAAATGTGATATATGTTTTGGTGATACCATGCTAAAGTTGTTTGGTATATTTGTATTGTTATGTTACTTGTTATTTACATATGAACTTACTAAGCATTTATGCTTACTCCCTCCTCTTTATTTACTGTAGTTTTGAACAAGCCAGCTCGGGAATCGGGACGGGTCGAAGGTTCGATCACACTATCCAAAGGACTTTCATCTGGGTAAATGGCTTGTAAAACTTAAGTATGGCATGTATAGCAATATTCTTATTTTGTGTAAATAATTTTATGATATGGCCATGATTGGTTGAGAAAATGTTTAATATTGATAAGTCATGGTGATGGTTAAATTTAGATCATGTTTGATATCATGGAAGTTTAATAGGTTATCTAGTTCATAACAACTCATGAAAAGATGAAATTTGCCTTAAAACAGAATATTGCTGCAGCAATGACATGAATTTGAAAAATCACTAAAAATAGTATAAATGGAATTAAATGATTATAAAGTTATCATATTGAAGCATAATGAGTCTATTTTCATATGGATAAAAAAAGCAGGCATATAAATTATACTTTATGAGATATTTGAAACCTTGTGAAATAGGGCCAGAGTGATTTCTGGATCCTCTGTTCTGACTTTAAAAATTCATAATAAGTTCTAAAAACATAATTTGAAGTTTTTATTTATATTTACAGATTCCTTATTGAGTCTAGTTTTAAGAGAAAAAACCTCATAGTTATTTAAATTCTTTATAGAGAGATATCTGATTCATAATACACAGAGGTCAGAGTTGTCGAACCCTGAAACAGGGGATACTTTAACTAATAAACTGTACTAATTGGCCCAACAAAAAATTCTAGAAACAAATTATTAAATAGATATATGAGTCTAGATTTAGTGAAAATTTACTGATTTTTATTTCGAGTTTCATAACTCGAGATATGATTTTTCTTGTAACTGTGACGCGGGTAGCTAGAAAGCTGTGAATGTAGAAACAAATGATTTGAAGTTCTTAATTTGATAAATTATGTTCGGTAACTCCTCAAGCTCGACTCCGGTGACGGTTTCGGGTGTGGGGGCGTTACATTACATATTCAAGGGGGCTCAATTTTCATCCTAGGCAAAATTACCATTTTGCCCCTAACTTTTCCATAAATTCCAATCTCGTCCTTAAGCTCGGAAAATGAAATTTGTGCAATTTACTCCCTACTCCAAGCCTAACCAAAATTTCACCATAAAATTTATAGCACATATATTCTATAAAATTCAAAATATTTCTTCAATTTTCACAAATTTACATTTTAGTCCCTAAATCATGTTTTCATCAAAAATCACCTTGTAAAAGTTGTTTATCTATCAACAACCTTTCATTTTCTACCATAAATTTCATCATATTTATCCATGACCTAATTTCCATACTTTGATAACTCTTCAAATTGATCCCCCAAATAGATAGATTAAGCTATCCCGATTTCAAAAATATTAAAATTACTAAAAACGGGACAAGAAAACTTACCCTATTTGGACTAGAAAGTTTCTACTCTTTCTCCTAGGGTTTCCATGGAATATTTTGGGGAATAAGATGATAAAAATGATTTTTATTTCTATTAAATTAAGTTATCATCTTTAATAATTTTGATTTCCAATTTAGTCCTTAGTCTTTTTCTAATTTTCCATGGATGAATCATCGAAAAATATCTACTAACATTTTATTAATGGTCTAATTACCACAGGACCTCAAGTTTTGAATTCCATAGCTATTTAATCCTTCTAGCTACTAGAATTCAACTTGTGACAACCCAAATTAGACCCTGGTCGGAATGTGGTTTCGAGACCACATTACCGAGCCAAAAATTTATTTTCGTGTTTTAATTGCATAAATTCTTGCGTGACAGTGAATGCATGAGAAATTAAATGCTTAATATTAGCATTAGGATTGTGAATTCATTCAAAAAGGACCTAGTTGACGAAGTTAGGAAAGATGATAGATGAATTATAAGGATCAATTAATAATAGGTTGAGGAAGCATGGTTTTGCATGTCAATTTGTCCATAAAATTTATGGTGGCCGGCCAAGGAGTGATAATGCTCCACTCATTCTAATTTAAAATGTTTCTTTGGTGAACAAATGATGGGATTAATAATAGAAAAGGGAACAAAAAAAAAGGTGTCATACTTGCCATCACCTAGCCGAAAAACCAAGAAAAAAGAAGGGGAGAAAGGAACTTGGGAGGGATTCGGCCATTGCTTGCCTAGGGAGAGTGTTTGATGTTGTGGCATGAAAAATGAGGGAGGTTGAATGCTTAATAAGGAGGGAAGAAGGAGTGTTCATATTTTCTTTCTTTTGCAATTGTTCTAACTAGAGGAAGAAGGGGAAACAAGATTCGGCCAAGGTGGTCCTTTAGACGAAGGTATGTTTAATGTTGTCTTAGAGATGCATGCATGTTTTAAATAGCCCATGTTCAAACCTTGAACCTTGTTGATAACATGAGCAATCGGTCATGAGGAAGTGTTCAAGGAAAGGTTGTTGATGAAAGAAATTAATGTGTTAAGAGATTATATGAAACTTATTCATATTTATATATGTTATATGCAATGAAAATGGTTGATGATTTTGGAGGTGATTAGCTTGGATCGGCCACGGTATATCCATAAACACGATCTATGCTTGTTATGTTACTCATGGTTAAAACAATTCGGCTAGGACATTCGGCCATGGATGGTTGTATTTCTTTGATGTTGTTTTTGATGCTTTAGGGCATTGAGGGTTGATTATAGATGAGGTGAGTTTCTTGATTTAAAATTTGATGGATGTTAAGCTAATTGGGCAACCAAAGGTTCAATATTTTTGTTATGAGGTCATATGTGCATTTCGGCCATGGTCTTTGCTTGAATATGAGATTTGTAATGTGATTTTCCTAAATTGTCTATGAATTTGGTTGTTGATTTCATGGTAATGGTATATTGAATCCATGAGAATTTAGTAAGGTTGCATTCGGCAACTTACTTGAAATTAAAAATCGATGTCTAAGCTTAGGTGATTTCGATGATGATATATGTGTATATACATAAGTATATTTAGTTGATTCGGCTTTGGTAGTTGCATGAGATTATTAGCCGAATGTACTAACATACATATACATGTGAGATTGGATTGTAAATATTTAGCAAGGTGGTTAAACTAGTTAAATTATTGATATAGCTCAAGGAGCTAAAGGAGGTGAATCGAGCAAAGGCAAAGAAAAGGTTATCGAGTAGCCGAGTTGGAACCGTCTTACCCAACACGAGGTAAGTCATTAAGCATGTAGTGGGTAGTATTTCAAATGGTCATAATGTGTATGTATTGATGCTGATTGGAATGAATAAATATACATATATATATGCATGTACGTATGTGATGATGAAATTGTTGAATGAATGAAAAGAGGTAAGATGTACTGAGTTGTTGATCTCGGCACTAAACGTGCGGGATAACCATTTATGACCATGAGATGGGCGCTAAGTGCGCGGGATTAAATTGTACAGCACTAAGGGTGCGATTTGACTATGTTGCACTCAGTGTGCGAAATGAATATGATGCACTAAGTGTGCGAATTGACCATGCGGCACTAAGTGTGCGAGATGGACTATGTGGCACTAAGTGTGCGATTTGATTACGTGGCACTAAGTGTGCGAGTTGATTGTATAGCACTGAGTGTGCGGGCTCAATATACATTCGTGAATCATTATGGACACTATGGGTGCGACACTATTGAGTCGATCGCGGACGGCGGATCGGGTAAGTGTTTTGAGTACATGGCTATTATGTGATATGCTTATACTTGGTGTTGAGCTCGGTAAGTTCGAACCTATGTGACAAATATACTTGAAGTCACGTACATAAAATTTATCGTAGGATGGGTGAAAGGCCGTATAGTCATTTGGTTGTAACGAAAATAAATCGATTTATGAAATTGCTTCAATGTCCTATTGATGAGTATATAGAATGTGAATGCATGAATTGATATGAGATTGAATTGATAAGTTGGAGGAACTATGGTATGGTTCGGTATGGATGGAGTAAATTGTCTCGTTCCATTTTGTTTCCTCTTGTGATAATGTTGTTGATAGATGGTAGTGCATTGCTTATGACTTACTGAGTTATAAACTCACTCGATGTTTCCTTGTCACCCACTATAGGTTGCTTGGACTCATCTATTTTTGCGGGGTCGGGCCGTCGTTGAAGTCATCACACCGGATAGCAAGTTTTGGTACTTTCTTCTTAGTGTGTTTAGAAGATCATTTTGGCATGTATAAGCTAGTACGTTGTGTTTGAATTATGGCATGTAAACTTTAAGCCATGCGAAAATGGCACGAATGTTCGATTGAATTGGATCAAGGGTAGGCATGAAATGGACCTAGTTACTTTCGTAACAGATGCTGGCAGCAGCAGTGTCATGAGATTGAAAAATCACTAAAAATAGTAGGAGTGGAATTAATTGATGAATAAATTATGTAATCAAAGCTCGATGAGTCTGCTTTCATGAGGAAGTAACGAAAAGATCATATGGGCAGTATATTAAGAGATAATCAGATTTTAGTGGGACAGGGCCAGAACGGTTTCTGGATTCCCTGCTCCGACTTTGGAAATTCATTATAAATTAACCAGAGATAATTAGGGTCGTACCATATATGTACAGATTCCTCTCTGAGTCTAGTTTTCATAGAAAAAAACGGCAACAGTATTGAATCCCCGTGCAGAGAGATATCCAAGTCGTAATGGGCAAAGGTCAGTGTAGTCGACCCCTGCAACTTGGGGGACTTTGACTAATAAACTGTACTAATTGGCCCAACCAAAAATTCTAGAAAAAAATACATAGATGGGCACATGAGTCTAGTTTCTGGGAAAAATTACGAAACTGATTTTCGAGTTACGAAACTCAAGATATGATTTTTAAAACGACTAGTACACAGATTGGCAGTGTCTGGAAAATAAATTTTGTAAGAGGTTAAAGCCAGTTAACACCTCGTGTTCGACCCCGATGTCGGTTTCGGGTTCGGGGTGTTACATTTTATTGGTATCAGAGCTATGGTTTAGTCGGTTCTAGGACTTCCATAGCACGTATGAGTCTAGCTATACATGCCATAATGTTAATGTTTAAAAGGGTGATGACTTCTGACGGTTGAAATGTTTTTGTCTTGATTAGTAAATGGATCCCGGTGAAGAAAGAACCCTAGCGGATGACGTTGAGAGCGTAGCGGCTGCTCCTGCACAAGGGACGCCGCCTGTTGAACCTCAGTCATCTGCGAATAATCAAGGTGAGGGGGCTAAACCAGCCTTCTTTACCATGATGAATGAGTGGGTCGCGCAATATGCCCGAGCCAACCCGGCTGTCCAACAATTCCCAAATTTGAATAACCCACCCCAAGAGCCTGTAAGGCCGTCAGTCGCTGATCCTGTGAGGCTGAGTAAGCTACCTGTAGACTTGATTAGGAAGCGTGGGGCCGAGGAGTTCAAGGCCATAGTAACTGATGATGCCGAAAGGGCCGAGTTCTGGCTTGATAACACCATTCGGGTGTTCGATGAATTGTCATGCACACCCGATGAATGTCTAAAATGTGCTGTATCTTTGTTGCGAGACTCAGCCTACTATTGGTGGAGGACCTTGATTTCCATAGTCCCGAACGAGCGAGTAACTTGGGACTTCTTTCAAACGGAATTTCGGAAGAAATTTATTAGCCAACGGTTCATTGACCAGAAGCGTAAGGAGTTCTTGGAACTCAAGCAAGGCCGTATGACTGTATCTGAATACGAACATGAATTCGTAAGACTTAGTAGGTATGCCCGGGAGTGCGTAGCTGATGATGTTGCTATGTGCAAAAGATTTGAGGAAGGATTGAACGAAGATTTAAAGCTACTAATGGGTATTCTGGAAATAAAGGAATTCGTAACACTAGTCGAACGAGCCTGCAAGGCGGAGGAACTTGGAAAGGAGAAGAGGAAGGCTGAATTTGAAGCTAGAGATTATCGTAAAAGATCGACGGGTAAAGCTCCGTTCTCAGCTGTGAAGAAGTTCAGGGAGGACATTAATAAGTCGAGGGCGACTGCGGGAATTTCCATCAGGGCAAGACCATCGATGGGCTCCCGAGCTACTTCGGTAGCTAGTGTGGGCAATAATCGTCACGAGAAACCTGAATGTCCCCAATGTGGAAGACGACACCTAGGTGAATGTTGGGGCAAGTCTACTAACAGGGCCTGTTACGGATGCGGTTCGAAGGACCACTTCATTAGAGATTGCACGGAGCTGGATGAGAAGAATAAGATTCAAGGTGCAAGACCTAGTGGAGTGACATCTAGAGGTAGACCACCGAGAATTTTAGGAGGCAGGGGTGGTAGTCAGAGGGGGGCCTCTGATATGGCCGATCGCGCCGAGAACCGTACTCCTGCTAGAGCGTATGCCATTCGCGCACGAGAGGAGGCATCCTCCCCCGACGTCATCACTGGTACCTTCACTCCCTTTGATACTAATGTGATTGCATTGATTGACCCTGGCTCTACTCATTCATATGTATGCGAAACCTTAGCATCCAGTAAGACTCTACCTGTTGAGTCTACTGAGCTAGTAATTCGAGTATCAAACCCTTTGGGTCAATGCGTACTTGTTGATAAAGTGTGTAAGAGATGCCCTCTAATAATCCGAGAATCCTGTTTTCCGGCTGATTTGATGCTTTTGCCGTTCGACGAGTTTGATGTTATTCTTGGTTTGGATTGGTTAACTGCGCATGATGCGGTTGTGAATTGCAAAAGCAAGACTATCGATTTGAGGTGCGCAAATAACGAGATAATCCGAGTTGAGCCTGCGGACTTAAGGGGGTTGCCAGCTGTAATATCAGCAATGTTGGCCCAGAAATATGTAAGGAAAGGGTGCGAAGCATACCTCGCGTATGTACTTGATGACAAGGAGTTAGAAAAGAAACCCGAATCGGTGCCGGTGGTCTGTGAATACCCGGATGTTTTTCCTGAAGAGTTACCGGGTTTGCCACCTGTTCGGGAGGTAGAGTTTGGTATTGAGCTTGTACCTGGAACTACGCCTATTTCGATCGCTCCGTATCGTATGGCACTAACCGAGTTAAAAGAGTTGAAAGCTCAGTTGCAAGAATTGACGGATAGAGGTTTCGCTCGACCGAGTTTCTCACCTTGGGGTGCACCAGTATTGTTCGTGAAAAAGAAGGACGGAACCATGAGGTTGTGCATTGATTATCGTCAACTGAATAAAGTGACGATAAAGAATAAATACCCGTTGCCGCGTATTGATGATCTGTTCGATCAATTAAAGGGGGCATCGGTGTTTTCAAAGATAGATTTGAGATCGGGTTATTATCAGTTACGGATTCGAGATTCGGACGTACCCAAAACTGCTTTCAGAACGAGATACGGTCACTACGAGTTCTTAGTGATGCCGTTTGGGCTCACTAATGCCCCTGCGGTGTTTATGGATCTGATGAATCGGATCTTCAGGCCGTATTTGGATCGGTTTGTAGTTGTGTTTATTGATGACATCTTGGTCTATTCAAGAGATGAGACCGAACATGCTGAGCATCTGAGGCAAGTGTTGCAAATTTTGCGGGATAAGCAGTTATATGCTAAGTTCAGTAAGTGTGAGTTCTGGTTAAGAGAGGTTAGCTTCTTGGGTCATGTGGTATCCGCATCGGGTATTCGAGTTGACCCGAGCAAAATTTCAGCCATACTTAACTGGAAGCCTCCGAGAAATGTTACCGAGGTCCGGAGCTTTCTAGGGCTCGCCGGCTATTACCGACGATTTGTCAAAGGTTTCTCGATGATAGCCACACCAATGACGAAGCTACTTCAGAAGGATGTTAAGTTCGAATGGACGGAGAAATGTCAGAAAAGCTTCGATCAACTGAAAACTCATCTGACTGAAGCTCCAATTTTGGTGCAACCCGAATCGGGTAAAGAGTTTGTTGTTTATAGTGACGCATCCCTACTCGGGTTGGGTTGCGTATTGATGCAAGAAGGTCGAGTTGTGGCCTATGCGTCGAGACAATTGAAGCCACACGAAAGAAATTATCCGACCCATGATCTCGAACTAGCCGCCATTGTGTTTGCATTGAAAATATGGCGACATTATTTGTTTGGTGAGAAGTGCCATGTGTTTTCGGATCACAAAAGTCTCAAATATTTGATGACTCAACGAGACTTGAATCTGCGACAAAGACGTTGGCTTGAGTTGTTGAAAGATTACGAGCTTGTCATTGATTACCATCCGGGAAAGGCTAATGTGGTTGCGGACGCCTTAAGCCGGAAATCACTGTTTGCTTTGCGAGCGATGAATGTACACTTGTCTGTTCTACCTGACAATGTGTTAGTAGCTGAATTAAAAGCCAAACCATTATTGACTCATCAAATTCGTGAAGCTCAGAAAGTTGATGATGAATTGGTTGCAAAACGAGCTGAGTGTGTTCCGAACAAGGAATCAGAGTTTCAGATTGATGATGGTGGTTGTTTGAGGTTTAGAAGTCGTTTGTGCGTTCCAAGGAATTCGGAACTCATTCCGATGATTCTGAACGAAGCCCATTGTAGCCGAATGTCAATTCACCCGGGGAGCACGAAAATGTACAACGACTTGAAACGTCGGTTTTGGTGGCATGGTATGAAGCGAGACATCTCCGACTTTGTTTCGAGATGTTTAATATGTCAACAAGTGAAAGCGGAACATCAAGTGCCTTCAGGGTTACTTCAGCCGATCATGATACCCGAGTGGAAATGGGACCGAGTCACAATGGACTTTGTGTCCGGACTGCCATTGTCCGCAAGTAAGAAGGATGCGATTTGGGTTGTTGTTGATAGGTTGACTAAGTCGGCTCACTTTATCCCCGTGCGTACGGATTTTTCATTGGATAAACTAGCCGAATTGTATGTTTCTCAGATTGTGAGATTACATGGAGTACCTATTTCTATCGTGTCGGATAGAGATCCGAGATTCACCTCGCGATTTTGGAAGAAATTGCAAGAAGCTTTGGGTACCCAGCTGCATTTTAGCACCGCTTTTCATCCCCAAACCGATGGTCAATCCGAGCAGATAATTCAGATACTCGAGGATATGCTGAGATGCTGCATCCTTGAGTTTAGTGGCTCATGGGAACGGTATGTACCTTTGATTGAATTCGCTTACAACAATAGTTTTCAATCAAGTATTAAGATGGCACCTTACGAGGCTTTGTACGGTCGTAAATGCCGTACACCATTGTTTTGGACCGAGCTCGGTGAAAGTAAAATTTTCGGAGTTGATTTGATTAAAGATGCCGAACAGAAAGTAAAGGTAATCCGTGAAAGTCTGAAGGTAGCCACAGATCGTCAAAAATCGTATGCGGATCTGAAACGGAAGGACATCGAATATCAGGTGGGAGATAAAGTGTTCCTCAAAGTTTCGCCTTGGAAAAAGGTACTCAGGTTTGGCCGTAAAGGCAAGTTGAGCCCAAGATTCATTGGGCCGTACGAAATTTCCGAACGAGTGGGGCCGGTTGCATATAGATTGATTTTGCCTCCTGAACTTGAAAAGATTCACGACGTCTTTCATGTTTCGATGCTTCGGCGCTATAGATCTGATCCTTCGCACATAATTAGTCCGTCGGAGGTTAAAATTCAGGCTGATATGAGCTATGAAGAAGAACCGATTCGTATCCTAACTCGTGAAGTGAAAGAGTTGCGAAATAAAAGGGTTCCGTTGGTTAAGGTGTTGTGGCTTAAACACGGGATCGAGGAGGCAACCTGGGAACCCGAGAGCTCGATGAAAGAACAATACCCAAACCTATTTACTGGTAAGATTTTCGGGGACGAAAATTTCTTATGTGGGGGAGAGTTGTGACAACCCAAATTAGACCCTGGTCGGAATGTGGTTTCGAGACCACATTACCGAGCCAAAAATTTATTTTCGTGTTTTAATTGCATAAATTCTTGCGTGACAGTGAATGCATGAGAAATTAAATGCTTAATATTAGCATTAGGATTGTGAATTCATTCAAAAAGGACCTAGTTGACGAAGTTAGGAAAGATGATAGATGAATTATAAGGATCAATTAATAATAGGTTGAGGAAGCATGGTTTTGCATGTCAATTTGTCCATAAAATTTATGGTGGCCGGCCAAGGAGTGATAATGCTCCACTCATTCTAATTTAAAATGTTTCTTTGGTGAACAAATGATGGGATTAATAATAGAAAAGGGAACAAAAAAAAAGGTGTCATACTTGCCATCACCTAGCCGAAAAACCAAGAAAAAAGAAGGGGAGAAAGGAACTTGGGAGGGATTCGGCCATTGCTTGCCTAGGGAGAGTGTTTGATGTTGTGGCATGAAAAATGAGGGAGGTTGAATGCTTAATAAGGAGGGAAGAAGGAGTGTTCATATTTTCTTTCTTTTGCAATTGTTCTAACTAGAGGAAGAAGGGGAAACAAGATTCGGCCAAGGTGGTCCTTTAGACCAAGGTATGTTTAATGTTGTCTTAGAGATGCATGCATGTTTTAAATAGCCCATGTTCAAACCTTGAACCTTGTTGATAACATGAGCAATCGGTCATGAGAAAGTGTTCAAGGAAAGGTTGTTGATGAAAGAAATTAATGTGTTAAGAGATTATATGAAACTTATTCATATTTATATATGTTATATGCAACGAAAATGGTTGATGATTTTGGAGGTGATTAGCTTGGATCGGCCACGGTATATCCATAAACACGATCTATGCTTGTTATGTTACTCATGGTTAAAACAATTCGGCTAGGACATTCGGCCATGGATGGTTGTATTTCTTTGATGTTGTTTTTGATGCTTTAGGGCATTGAGGGTTGATTATAGATGAGGTGAGTTTCTTGATTTAAAATTTGATGGATGTTAAGCTAATTGGGCAACCAAAGGTTCAATATTTTTGTTATGAGGTCATATGTGCATTTCGGCCATGGTCTTTGCTTGAATATGAGATTTGTAATGTGATTTTCCTAAATTGTCTATGAATTTGGTTGTTGATTTCATGGTAATGGTATATTGAATCCATGAGAATTTAGTAAGGTTGCATTCGGCAACTTACTTGAAATTAAAAATCGATGTCTAAGCTTAGGTGATTTCGATGATGATATATGTGTATATACATAAGTATATTTAGTTGATTCGGCTTTGGTAGTTGCATGAGATTATTAGCCGAATGTACTAACATACATATACATGTGAGATTGGATTGTAAATATTTAGCAAGGTGGTTAAACTAGTTAAATTATTGATATAGCTCAAGGAGCTAAAGGAGGTGAATCGAGCAAAGGCAAAGAAAAGGTTATCGAGTAGCCGAGTTGGAACCGTCTTACCCAACACGAGGTAAGTCATTAAGCATGTAGTGGGTAGTATTTCAAATGGTCATAATGTGTATGTATTGATGCTGATTGGAATGAATAAATATACATATATATATGCATGTACGTATGTGATGATGAAATTGTTGAATGAATGAAAAGAGGTAAGATGTACTGAGTTGTTGATCTCGGCACTAAACGTGCGGGATAACCATTTATGACCATGAGATGGGCGCTAAGTGCGCGGGATTAAATTGTACAGCACTAAGGGTGCGATTTGACTATGTTGCACTCAGTGTGCGAAATGAATATGATGCACTAAGTGTGCGAATTGACCATGCGGCACTAAGTGTGCGAGATGGACTATGTGGCACTAAGTGTGCGATTTGATTACGTGGCACTAAGTGTGCGAGTTGATTGTATAGCACTGAGTGTGCGGGCTCAATATACATTCGTGAATCATTACGGACACTATGGGTGCGACACTATTGAGTCGATCGCGGACGGCGGATCGGGTAAGTGTTTTGAGTACATGGCTATTATGTGATATGCTTATACTTGGTGTTGAGCTCGGTAAGTTCGAACCTATGTGACAAATATACTTGAAGTCACGTACATAAAATTTATCGTAGGATGGGTGAAAGGCCGTATAGTCGTTTGGTTGTAACGAAAATAAATCGATTTATGAAATTGCTTCAATGTCCTATTGATGAGTATATAGAATGTGAATGCATGAATTGATATGAGATTGAATTGATAAGTTGGAGGAACTATGGTATGGTTCGGTATGGATGGAGTAAATTGTCTCGTTCCATTTTGTTTCCTCTTGTGATAATGTTGTTGATAGATGGTAGTGCATTGCTTATGACTTACTGAGTTATAAACTCACTCGATGTTTCCTTGTCACCCACTATAGGTTGCTTGGACTCATCTATTTTTGCGGGGTCGGGCCGTCGTTGAAGTCATCACACCGGATAGCAAGTTTTGGTACTTTCTTCTTAGTGTGTTTAGAAGATCATTTTGGCATGTATAAGCTAGTACGTTGTGTTTGAATTATGGCATGTAAACTTTAAGCCATGCGAAAATGGCACGAATGTTCGATTGAATTGGATCAAGGGTAGGCATGAAATGGACCTAGTTACTTTCGTAACAGATGCTGGCAGCAGCAGTGTCATGAGATTGAAAAATCACTAAAAATAGTAGGAGTGGAATTAATTGATGAATAAATTATGTAATAAAAGCTCGATGAGTCTGCTTTCATGAGGAAGTAACGAAAAGATCATATGGGCAGTATATTAAGAGATAATCAGATTTTAGTGGGACAGGGCCAGAACGGTTTCTGGATTCCCTGCTCCGACTTTGGAAATTCATTATAAATTAACCAGAGATAATTAGGGGTCGTACCATATATGTACAGATTCCTCTCTGAGTCTAGTTTTCATAGAAACAAACGGCAACAGTATTGAAGCCCCGTGTAGAGAGATATCCAAGTCGTAATGGGCAAAGGTCAGTGTAGTCGACCCCTGCAACTTGGGGGACTTTGACTAATAAACTGTACTAATTGGCCCAACCAAAAATTCTAGAAAAAAATACATAGATGGGCACATGAGTCTAGTTTCTGGGAAAAATTACGAAACTGATTTTCGAGTTACGAAACTCAAGATATGATTTTTTAAAACGACTAGTACACAGATTGGGCAGTGTCTGGAAAATAAATTTTGTAAGAGGTTAAAGCCAGTTAACACCTCGTGTTCGACCCCGATGTCGGTTTCGGGTTCGGGGTGTTACACAACTTTTGCATTTTTTTCAATTTGGTCCTTCCCATAATTAAACACATAATCGCTAAAATTTTCTTATCAAAATTTTTACATGAAATTTCTATCATATTATGGACCATAAAATAAAATAAAAATAAATTCTATTTTCGGCTCAGATTTGTGGTCCCGAAACCACTGTTCTGGTTTTATCGAAATTGGGCTGTTACATAGTTAAAGTGTTAGCGGATGATAATGGCTTGGCAATTTTGTAACTTAAATTAATTATAAAGGTTAATTAAGTAATTAGATAATTAAAGGATAAATTAAAAACACAAAAAGCCATTTTATGCATTCATCATCTTCTTAATCGAAATTAAGGGCAAAAATGTAAAGTTGCCTTAATGTAAGGTTTAGATCAAGAAAAGAGAAATTCAGATTTAGATCGGGGAAAAAAATAAGGTTTCAAACTAATAGACTTACTTTTCGATTTTTGCAATCGAGGTAAGTTCATATATAATAAGCATTTTTATAATTGTGTTTTAAATGCTTTAATATTGCATAAATTATGAATACGATCTTGTAGATATATTCGACGACGATTTGGAAAATGTGAAATCCCAGTTGAACCTTAGGAATAGAATAGGATACAAATGACATGTCGTTAAGGGTTATGTGATTTGGGTGCTGGTCCATATGTCCTACTAATGGCTGAGTTGTCCGGCATATGTTGTAGATTCTCGTCAGCTTGTGCGAGCAGCACCATGTAGCTTCGTCATGACCATCAGCTTGTGTGAGCAGACCCATTGATAGCTCCAGAGTGAGCATTATATGTGATACGAGATTAAGATAGCTTTGGTTATGTATGTGGCACTTAGGGTGCGAGGTTCCCGAGTATCTGATAGTATTCCGAATGGTTCAACGGGTATATTAAAGATATGAAATGGTGAGAAATAGATACGTAAAAGTAAAAGTAAAAGTATGTATGGAAACTATATAAGCATCGAATATATGTAAGTTGTGAGTTCATGGTTAAAATTACGTAATTGAATATATGTTAACGTTGTGGTTAAATGTTTTGTAGTATATTATGTTCATATTTTGAATAGTAATTAAATGGTGAGCTTTGCTTGTTATTTTTATAAGAGCTTACTAAGCTTTATAGCTTACATTGTTTATTTTTTCGTGTTTTATAGTGAAATCAAAGCTAGCTCGGATTCGGGAATTGTCAAAGACCTCATCACACTATTAAGCTATCACTTTGGTACTTTTGAATCTATGTATTTGGTATATGTTATGTATAGGAACTTTGGTCATTTTGGTATACGTGTTGGTAATGAATTGAGTCATTTGAAATTACTTGTAAATGTTAAGCATTTGGTTTTGTGCATAACCATGTGAATTGGCTTATTTTGGTTTATTTGGTCATGTATATATATGTGTAAATGGCCTTTGTCTTGTGTTGATAATTTCTATGCTAATGCTTGTGGTGAATGGTTGATTTTTGAGAAGTTATATGCTTATGAGTTTAGGCATAGTGATGCATGTTTGAAAGTGTTTATTTAGTTGAAATGTGAATGTGAATTTGGTATAAATGGAATGGTCTATTTTGTTATTATGTGTATTATGGATGATAGTATAGAACTAACATGAACTAGGCCTGATTTAGTTGGTTTGATTGCCTATTTATGCCATGTTTTGGTGCCATTTGGTTTCGTATAGGTGTATAGAGATTTGGGTGGCAAGATGGCTTGGTAAATAGCCTATTTTTGTCCACACGGGCAAAGACACGAGCGTGCGTCTCAGTCGTGTGTAACACACGGTCAGATGACACAACTGTGTGTCGTCTGGTGTTGAATTAAAAATCAAGTCAGTATGCTCCACATGGCTTAACACACGGTGTGTGACTTGGTCGTGTGGCATAAGTCAGTATATCCTACACGTTTGGAATGACCTAGCACACGGCCTGTGTAACACCTCTTACCCAAGTCCGAGACTGGAGCTGGGCACTAGGCATTACCTGGCTGAAACGCATGCTTTCATTCTTTTCTGAAATGTAAAAACTAGGTCAAATTAAAACTTTCCTTTCATAGTTCATTGCGTCCTAATATGGGCCTACGAGGCCCAAATCATACTTTGGAAACGGTCTGGGATTAATCCAATCGCTTATGGAAACTTGGGAAAATATCACTTGAAACAGGGCATACGCCTGTGTGGTCATTATAACATGGCCGTGTTAATGACCCGTGTGACACAAACGGCTTAAGCATCTAGGGACATGCCCGTGTCCCATGCCCGTGTGAATTAAATTCTAAATGTGAACCTACAGGGGCTTTCACACGACCTGACACACACTCGTGTTTATAGCCCGTGTCCCTCACACGACCATGACATGCCCATGTCTTAGCCCGTGTCTAAAAACCTTAACATTTGGTTTCTGACATTAGGATCCAATTTGGGGCATATGGCCAAGGCACATGCCTATGGCCAGAGGCTGTGTCCTCCACACGGTTGAGACACACGACCGTGTCTCTACCCGTGTGTTTACTACCATGCATACTGACTTGTAATTTTTACGTGCAGGGGACACACAGCTAGACAACATGCCCATGTGGCTGGCTGTGTGTCTCACACAGCCTAGATACACGCCCGTGTGTCTACCCGTATGGACAATATAAGGCTATTTACCAAGCCCTTGCCACCCTAAGACATAATTTAACACCAACCAAACAACATAGCTAAGGCTTAAATACAATTCATGTACTCCACCATACCAACAATTTCACATTCATGAAAGACTACTTTGCATTCATATAATAACTTTCAATGTTAGCCTTTTTTCATGGCCTTATACAAAATGAATCAAATGCTAACGTAAGCCAACACATTTGGCCAATTAACAATGACAGAGAACTCAAAAGTCAGGGTACTATACATGCCATAATCAAAATAAGAGATCTAACTATACCAAGTGCTTCAGATGATAGTGTGACTGGCTTTTCCGACATAGGCGATGATCTTCGAGCTATTTTGGCGACACTATAAGAAAATGGAAAGGAAATGGGGTAAGCATAAAGCTTAGTAAGTTGCATGAAAATAAACATCAACTAATTGTCATATGATAATATGCTCATAACCTTTCATAGCTTGTTCATGAATACTATAAGTATAAATAGACACAACTTACTCATCATCATCCAATACAATTCATATGGCATACATTGAGCCCATATCTCATACATTTCAAATAGCTACCTGTACCACTCACAACATGGTTATACTTTTCTCGTTTAACTTAAACTGTAACTCTTGCCGTTGAGCCATTTGAAATAATATCAGATATTCACTAAGCCTTAGACACAAGGTATAATGTCGATGCCATGTCCTAGACATGGTCTTACACTGGCTCATCCATCAAGTCGATGCCATGTCCCAGACATGGTCTTACACTGACTATCGAAATCGAGGCCGACGCCATGTCCTGGACATGGTCTTACACTAGCTCTCATATATCCATGCCGATGCCATGTCCCAGACATGGTCTTACGCTGACACATCGCATAGCCGATACATGTCCCAGGCATGTCTTACACTGGCTTACATCTCGAGGCTGATGCATGTCCTAGACATGTCTTACACTAGCTCTCGTCTCAATGCCGATGCCATGTCCCAGACATGGTCTTACACTGGCTCTCATAATGTGGCTGATGCATGTCCCAGACATGTCTTACACTGGCACACAAGTAACCCGAATGTCATGGCATGAATATCTGATTTATTTCCTAAGGTTCAAACGGGAGTTCTACTATTTCAATATTCATCATACATAATCATTCCCACAAACAAGCAATTTATGCTATATCAATTCAAACACATATAATAACAATGTAGTTGTATTATTTACATACAACTTACCTCGGATTACAAATGTAGACGACTAGCTCGGCTTAGTCTACTTGCTTCGCTTTTCCCCGATCTAGGCCCGAATTTTGTAATTCTTGATCTAAAATGATAGAAATTCATTTATCTCATCAAAAAATTACTCTAGACACTCAAAAATTCATAATTGGGAAAAATGACCGTTTTGCCCCTAAACTTTCACAAAATGACCATTTTACCCCTAAGTCTAAAAATCTATTTTTATCACATTTTCTCACTAACCAAGCCTAGCCGATCACTTCTTATACTGAAAGCAGCCCACAATTCTCATTATTTCAGACATTTATCATCTATTTTACAACTTATGCAAAATGGTCCTTAGTTAGGGTTTTTATGGAAATTACTTCGCAAAAGTTATTTATTACACTATCATAACTCATTTTCTTCCATAAAATTTCAGAAATCAACATGAACACACTCATGGTAAAACCCTAGAATTTCAACCATTTTTCAAAATAGTCCCCTCATTTGAAAGCTCATGTTACAAGGGTTCTAAAAGTACAAAAATCATCAAGAAAAACCATCAAGATCACTTGTAGAGAGACTAAGTGGTTGAAATTTCAAGCTTCAAAACTCCTATAATGGCTGATATTTTCGGTCAAGAAGAAAGTATGGATGAAAAATATGAAGGCTAGGCTTTAGGGTAATTATTTTATCACATATTATGTCATCAAATACTTAACATTTTGACCATTTAATTTCTTTGTCTCATGGCCTGCCAAGCTATAATTTAAGGGTCTATTTTCTCTTTAAAGACCCCCAATTTAAGATACATGACAATTTAACACCCTTAGCTATCAAATTAAAAATTTTGAACTTTATGCGATTTAGTCATTTTTCAAGATTAAGCTCACAAACGCTAAAATTAATTCACCAAAATTTTCATGCATCTTTATAAACATTCCATCGCACATAAAATAATATTAAAAATAATTTCTTTGACCTCAGGTTAGTGGTTTTGAAACCACTGTTCCAGCTAGGCCCAAAATCAGGCTGTTACAGCCTGGCACACGGGTGTGTGTTACCAGTTCGAAGTACATACGGGCTGGTCACACAGGTATGTGGTTGGCCATGTGACCCAAACCAGAGAGTTACGAGGGGTCGGGCATAGGGTGGGATACGGCCGTGTGATCCCATTTCAAATGTCCATACGGCCTGTGACACGCCCGTGTCTTTGACCGTGTGCGACACACGGCCGGGCCATATGGGCATGTGTCCCCTGTAAATTATAAAATTTTCTATGTTTTCTAGAAATTTCATAAGTTATCAGTTTAGTCCTGAACCACCCCGAATGCATGTTTTTGGCCTCGTAGGCTCGTATTAGGGACATTATGAATGTATGTGAATGATTTTGAATGATGTTTATTTGAAATTCGAAAATGTATGTGAATTGTATGGTTATTTGCGAAATAAGTTCTGTAGTACTCTGTAACCCTATTCTGGCGTGGAATATAGGTGAGGGGTGTTACAATTATGGTCTCATTATATGTCTAATTTTATATTTACATTCATTTAGTCAATCAAGTGAATAGTTTCACTAGTATGTAACATGTGATACAACCAAGTCATACTTAGTATGTAGTTTGGACAATGGCATTGTATGTCAAACATTACATATGCAACACATAATTAGTGAACACGATATACATCATTTCAAATCATGTCACAATCAGCATAAATCAATCCATAACATTTGCAATCAATCAAACAATGAAGTACCACAATTACGTATACAGACAATCCTAGTAAAGGCTTAATCATTCAATCAATAATTTTAAAGTCACGTACCTTATTCGACAACTTTTAATACGCCTATTAGGCCATTAAACCATGTCAAAGCAGCAATCATTTCATAAAAATTCATAAAATATAATAATAATTAACAACCGATTACACAAAGTTAGGACCCACACCTTATTACGCACTTTGCACCACTAAGTCAAAAAATTCGCGTTTCCGCACTAATGCCTTAAACATACCTAAAAATAAAATAAAGAATTTAAAACTTTAAAATTATGTTAAAACAAGCCTTGAAACACCCCCCAAAGGGTTTGACCAAATCAGTGTTACATCAACCAAATTTTAGATGCAATTGGGCAAGGTAACTTACACTGATTTGATGTGAGACTAGGGCGAAAATCAACTTCACTATTGACCTAGGGCATTCAATTCTGTACGTAAGATTGAAATAATACTTAAAAATTAGTAACCAAAATTTAAGTAAGGACTTAGAGTATATGGCCAAAGAAACAACCATTAGCGAAATTGAAACAATATAAGATCTCTCATAGATCTGCACTTATACTACCCGATAACTAGATCTGAGTTGTCGAATGAACCTATTTGATTATCCCAATGATTAAGAGCATTTAGGTCTGATATAAAAAATGAGAAATTGAAACTTACTACTATAAAGATGTGGCAATTGAAAAGAAATTAGTAGTCCAAAATAATGGTGTTCTAAAGGGCAGCACCACCATAAGTGATGACAGAAGAGGGACTGACTTGGGCGGCACGAGAGGAACAATTTTTGGGTGTGGAAAAATGATTTATCATCTAAAAAAATAACACCAAAAAATTGAAACAAAAAGGAGAGTAAAAAGAGAAAGAAAAAATAACTTATCGGCACCACTACGAACAGAGGAGAGGGGGCGGCAATGAAAAGCAAAGGGAAATGAATAGAGCGGTACAGAGGTGAGGTTTTGGGTAAAAAAGGGGCTGGTTTAGGAGGTTAAATAACCAAAAAGGTGGTTGGAAAAACAATCGTAACCTTCCTAACCCATCCTAGACATTATGGCTAGATTGAGAAGGCTACATTAGCCACGAAATGGCTAAGCTAGCTTATGTTACTTTTGAAAACATTTATTAAACTCATTTTAGAGAAAAGTCGTAGCTGTACTTTGAGTTAGTTTAAAGACATTCATTTATTATGCCATCTGTACTTAAGATTCATTTTATCATTGAAAATGTTGTTTTATAAAAATTGTTTGTTCTTCGCTTTACTTTGTAAAAACTTGAGGTTAACTAATGTAGCGGAAAAACCAAACATCCATTTCCCTTATTGATTTTTTTTCAAAAATGGTTTCTTTACAATGCAATGGAAATTATGGAACAAAGTCAAATTTTGCTTAAGCCAAATATCATGCATTTTTCGATTTTTAAGCTTGAGTAATCTATGCATGCACGAAATCCCCAAGTGAAAAGTTACCAAGCCACAGACCAGAAATAATTAAAAATTACAAACCAAAAGCAATAGAGACTTATTAATAATACTTATTAGAAATAGTTTGAGGTCCAAGGTGATTATCCATATGCCAGGTTCAGTCTTAGTTTCGAGGTTTACCTGAAAGGTTAAACAACACTGCACTGACTATGAATAAATAACAACAATGAGCAAAGCTCGATGTGGTAAAGCCACTAAATTAACATAATTACAGAAAACCTGACATTTAACAAATAAATGCAACAAAATCACCAAATATCCTTAAATTTCTAGTGCACTGCACTGACTACGAATAAAAAAGGACTTAATATGTCGCTGAATCTCCATAGAACTCCTCCGTCATCCATAATAACAATCCTACCCCAATGCACATGCAAGATGTCATATAATCTCACACAGTCATGGATTCGTTACTTTCACATTTCTTTGGCATGATCAACACTCCCTCATATTATCAAATACTTTCAATAATAGGATCATTTATCCAACCTTCCATTTACCAGTAAGATGGCGTCATTCAACATATCACAATCTAATATAAATTTTCAATACTTCTCTGAGTGCATGTATAACAGTCTTTCACATATTTCATAGCAAATCATTCATACAAATATATCTTGTATAAGCAACATTTTCAATTAGAAACATGCTACACACACAACCAACATTCATAATATCAACTAATCATTAACAACAATTTCAATCAGACAATCATTCAATCATTCTCACATATTTGTTAACTTGCCAAACAATTAGGGCTTGAAACGTACCTGGTTCGACCATTTACAATTTAATTTATTTTCCATTTAGCCAAGCCCAACCAAAAAACTTAGTCATCAATTATATAATTTAAAAATAATAGTAAAACATTTAAGTTAACGAGTTATAACCCACACCTTATTTTTTGCACTATTGCAACACACCTAGAAAACTTACAGTTTCTCCTTAAGACCTTAAAATTAAAATAAATATTTTATTGAATTAATACCCCTTTTAATAATACCTAAAAGACCCTCTTATGGGTTTAAATCAAACAACATATTTATAATGATTTTTCAGATCCAAATTAACTAGGTTTCTTACACTGGTTTGATGCAAAACGTATGCGTGAATGTCAAACGGCTCTATTGTCGATTTGGGGAGTTTGGGTTGGAACCTAACACCATTAAATACTAAAAAAAAGTAACTATAAAATCATAAATCTCTTTAATCCAATCAATTATCAATTTCCCCAACAATTAAGTCGAAACTATGTAGTAGCCAACAAACTACCACATTTACGCTTCCTAAATTGTCAGATCAGAATCGTCGAATGATCAATATTGGATTTCCTTAAGGAACTCATGATTAAAGGCTAATTAGAAAGGGTTCTTGGGAAAATAATATCTCTATAAAGATATTATAACAAATTAAAGAAACAACAACCCTCTTTCTAGCCTTTTGGTGTACACACCAACACCAATGGTGGCGAATTTGGGGTTGATTGAAAACCACATTGAAAATCACTTGAAAGGCTAGAAGAATAATCATTAAATCATTAAAAATCACCAAAAATATAGATCTGGAAAATTGGGTATTTTATTGAAAGATCCATCAAGAAAAATGAAAGAAAATGGCACCTACTCAAGAAATAAGATAAGGGTGACAATGGAGTTCTTTTGGGGCATCATTGGAGGCCGACCTTGATTTAAAAATTTCAGATTTAAGGCTAAAAATTTTATGATAAAATGAAATCAAGAAGATTAAAAGAATGGTGCAAGAACCAGTTACAAAAAGAAGATAAATTGATGGTGAATCTTGGTGGCTTGGGTGGCGACACCCAAGGGAAGAAAGAAAGAAAATTGAAGAGAAAAGAGGAGAGGAACAGGGTGAACGAATAGGGTAGGGAAAATTTATTTAAATGCTAAAAATAAAAGAAAAATTTTTATTTATAGGTAGGTTCAAGGCTTAGGCGACACAAAATAAGGAGAAAGAGAAAATTTAGCAAAAATTAAACTATTTTGCAAGGGAAGGGAATTGAACTTGAGACCTTAATCTAAGGTCTATGCTTCCTTGCTTTTCCTTTAACCACTAGGCTATTTTCTCATTCTAAATATTTTTTCATTATTAACTTTAAAAACAAGACGTGTCACATACTAGGGTTTGATGCAAAATTTGCAAAAAAATAAAAATGGTGCGAGAGAAGGGATTTGAACTTGGGTTTTAAGGAATGTTTCACTAAAACTTAACTAAGAAACCAATACCTCATTTATTTCTTAAAAACACATAGATAATCTAAAAAATTAGGGCATGACCACTCTCTCTCAATTCACAAACCCTATTCTACTAACCCCTAATTTTTGGGATGTGACAACTCTCCCTTCATTAAAGAAATTTCATGTAACATTCCAGTTTAAACCCTAGTCGGAATAGTGGTTTCAAGCCCACAAATTTGAGTCAAAAAAATATTTTAATATTTTTTTGTGCTTATAATATGTAAATTGGTATCTGTGAAAGTTTCGTATAAAAATTTGATCGTTTGTGTGCTTAATTTAGAAAAAGGACCTAATCGCGTAAAATGTAAAAGTGGCTAGGTATTTGTTAAAAGTACTTAAGTGCTATGTCTTATTAAAGGAGAGGTCCTTATCATGTTATTAGACCATAACTAAGGTCAATGGACATTAAGGACCATCCATTAAGTGTTTTTAAATGGTTATAAATAAGGTTAATATGGTAATTAGCATAATATGTTAATATAATTAAAACAAAACATTAAATTGGCCAAGATGTTCATCATTAGTGGAAATTGAAGAAAGAAAAATAGGGTTCCAAGCCTTCAAACATTCGACACTTATTTTGGCTAATTAGGTATGTGTTTTTAATCTGTTTTTGATAATTTCTATGTTTTTGTGATCGTTGATTTGTGTTTTATCAAGCCCATGCCTCAAGTTCTGAATTTGATTATGATTTTAAGATGTTCCATTATTGGTAATGTGAGTTTTATGAAGTTTGATGATAGAAAATTAAATATATGTGTTGGATTACTATGTTTTATATTGAGATTTTTGATGAATTTGAGTATTTTGGACTAAATTATGAAAATGAGAAATTGAGCGATTAGAATGTGAAATAAATGAAATATATGGGCTTATATGAACTAAAGGAAAATTTGGCTAGGCATGTGTGAAAGGAAATTATGCATATTTTGTGATTTTATGAAATAGGGACTAAAATGTTAAAATGTGAAAATGTGAGGCTAATTTGTAAAATTTCCTAAATATGTGTATATGGATTTATTTGAATGAATGTGAGATTGAATAATTCAAATTTGAATTTATATAGATCAAGAATCAAAGAAAACGGAATTAGATCGAGGAAAGTCGAAAATTGTTGAATAGCCGTTCGTTTCCATTCATTTCCGTACGAGGTAAGTATATATAAAAATAAATTTGTTTGAATTGATTTATTCATGTTTATATGATATTTAATTGTGATGAATGGTAATAGAAGTTGAATATGTGAAATTGAGAAAGTTTCGATAAGGTGACGATGTCCGAAAGCCCCGTACGAACCATAGGAATAGTTAGGATCATATGTCATGACATTGGATTTCCGATATGTGATTTTGTGTAAGACCACATCTGGGACGTTGGCATTGATTTGAGATTTACGTGTAAGACAATGTCTAGGACATCAGAATCGTATTTGATTTCGTGTAAGACCCTGTCTGGGACAGTGGCATCGATATTTGATTACATGTAAGACCATGTTTGGGACGTTGGTATTGTTCGAAGTTTCTGAGCTGTCCGCGTATCCTATTTAATTCTGTATGTTTCAACGGCATTATGAGAAATATGTGATTGAATGAATGAATAATCGATTCAGGTACATGGAGATATGCTCAACATTTGTTAATGAGAAGTAAGTATATGTGCAAGTGATGATATGTGATATAAGTATGAGAAAATATGCTATATGTGCAAATGAATTGGGAATATGTGAAATGTATATGAATTATGTGGTTTGTGATAGTATTTGGATGTGGAGTATATGTATTTTATGATGCTTATATACTTAAAATGATAAATTTATTTTTATATGGCTTACTAAGCTTTTGAAAGCATACTTTTTGTGTGTTTGCATTGTGTTTTAGATATCGAAGCTATTGAAAGCTCGGGATCGTCGAGGATCATCACCACACTATGAAATATTATTTTGTTGGAAATGTATATATCATCGTATGGCATGTATAGGCTATAATTAATGTGGTATGTTTTGAGATAGGTATATCATGCCATGAGATATGTCTTGATTATGGTTGAACTTATGGTTTAATTTTGGTATTTGATATGTGATGCAAAAAAGGTAAATTTGGTGTATATATATGGTCAAAGAGAATTGGTCAAATTGGTAAGATTTTGGTATGTGCTTATTTGAGTAATTGGTAAGATTATGACATGAGATTGAATGAAGTAAATTGAGGTTATGAAACATATGTTTTGGTATAATTTTGGCTTATGTTTCGGCATGATTTGGTATGGATTATAAGCATAAAATAGGTTGGTAATAATTGACATGAATGATGTATGTTTTAGGAATGAAATTGGTTGAAATTATGGTGCAATTGATGCTTGTAAGAAGGACCTAAAATGGGTGGCATATTGGTCTTGTAAATGGCCTATTTTTGCCCATACGAGTGTGTGTCACTGCCGTGTTGCTTGAGGGCCATTTCGAAATAAGCCTGGGTAAACCACACGATCAAACACACAGACATGTGACTGGCCATGTAACCCAAGTCAGTAGCCTCCTTAAAACACGGCCTGGCACACGGGCGTGTCGTGTGGCCGTGTGGACAAGTCAATATGTATGCCCTATTTCGCCACAGCCTAGACACACGGGTGTGTCTAATGCCGTGTGAGGCACATGGCCTGTTCACACGGGCGTGTGACCTGTGATTCCATGAAAATTTTTCTAAGTGTCTAGAAACTTTTATGCAAGATTGGTTTAGTCCCGAACCTTCTCCAAAGTATGTTTAAGGTCTCGTTGACATAAGAAAAGGATTTTAAGTTGATATTTGACTATGATATGACGATGTACGGCTTTTGATTGTGAAATGATTGCGAAATATTCCGATAAGTCTGGTAATGCCTCTTAACCCTAGTTTGGCGACAGATAAGGGTTAGGGGTGTTACATTTGGTCCTCGAAACTTTCTTAGTCATAAAATCCTTTACTCCTCTCTTTAGATTAAGTCTTCACGCTTTTTCTGTGCAACTCTGATTTCTAATACAATTCCATACATTCTTCTCGTAAATCCTAAAAGATATCTTTTAAGGATCTAATTACAAAAATTTTACTACCGGATTCCTCTACCCTAATTCCAATTATAATAGAACTCTACTAACACTGAACATGTAACACCCCGTACCCGAGACCGTTGCCGGAGTCGAACACGAGGTATTTACGGACTTATTTCATTTATTTTCACAGTCCATTTTAAAAATTTCCAGACAAGCTGGCTAACTGCGTCACTGTTACCTTAAAAATCATATCTTGAGTTCCAAAACTCGAAAACCAGTTTCGTAAATTTTACCTGAAACTAGACTCATATATCCATCTACAAATTTGTTTCTAGAATTTTTGGTTAAGCCAATTAGTACAGTTTATTAGTTAAAGTCTCCCCTTTTTCAGGGTTCGACTGCTCTGACCTTCATGCATTACGACTTATATATCGTCCTGTACAGGGCTTCATTACTTATGCCGTTTGTTTCTAACGAAACTAGACTCAAAAAGGAATCCATACATATACGTAATAACCTCTAATTATCTCTGGTAAATTTAAAGTGAATTTCCAAAGTCAGATCAGGGGATCCAGAAATTGCACTGGCCCTGTTCCACGAAAACTTAAATATCTCTCAAAATAAGACTCATATGATCATTTCGTTTCTTCCATATGAAATAAGATTCATCAAGGTTCGATTACATAATTTATTCACTGTTTAATTCCATTCCTACTATTTTTAGTGATTTTTCAAATCCAAACCACTGCTGCTATTTCATGGTTTTCCATGAATCAACTAGAATTTGTCATACAAAGCACCAAAATGATCATGATTAACCATTCCAATGGCTAATCGTTACCAAACGTTTCCATACCTCTCAAAGAACAACATACAAAACGATTATAATGCTATGCTCAAAGCATATATAAGCCATTTTCGCATGGCTATCCAAATTTATACAAAACCAAAGGGTACATGACCAACAACAAAAAGGGTAGTCCTATACATGCCATTTTCAGAGTTCAACCAAAAGTGTACCAAAAGGGCTTTGATAGTGTGGACGACTTCGACTTCGACAATCCCGAGTTCGATAGCTGACGAACCAAAATCTATAAAACAGAAAATCAGAGAAACGGAGTAAGCATTTAATGCTTAGTAAGTTTTGAGTAATGAAATTAGGCACAATTGAAGTATAGCATTCATATGACTAAACGGATAATTTCATATACACACATTCTCAAAATCATACCTACTTCACATTACCAACCCTTATATTCATACATAAGAGATCAACTTAACCAAAAGTCGGAAGCTCATTAATCGACTGAGCGAATACTATTTAAAAGGAATCAACTAATCCAATGCATATACGAAACATACCTCATCGTTGGGATTTTACGAGCATATTAATTGAAATTATTACAGCAAAATCGCTCATTCCCAAACCAAGTACCTTCGGGCTTTAACCGGATATAGCCACTCGCTCAATTGCCTTCGGGACTTAGCCCGGATATAGTAGTTCGCACAAATGTCTTCGGGACTTAGCCCGGATATAGTAACTCGCACAAATGCCTTCGGGACTTAGCCCGGATATAGTAACTCGCACAAATGCCTTCGGGACTTAGCCCGGAATTAGTCACTAGCACAAATGCCTTCGGGACTTAGCCTGGAATTAGTCACTAGCACAAATGCCTTCGGGACTTAGCCCGGAATTATCATCCGAATATTCATGCACATATCAGTAAATCATAATACATCTTTATTTCATTTTCATAACTAGAATTCAAACACAAGTCAATTATTAAGCATTCCCATTTTCGGCTCAATAGCCACATACAAACAGCATGATTTGGTTTGCTTTATGACATGATCTCTATGCACATACGGCTACCCATCATACGTATAGACTAATTAACTCAACATATAATTCAAGTAGAGTCATTATATCACCGTATATTTGTTATGATTATACGTCATGACTTAATCAAATCGTAAACTAAGTTTCATTACTCGAAAACTTACCTCGGATGATGTCGAACGATTTCGACGGCTATTTGATCACTTTTTCATTCCCTTTATCGGATTTAGTTCCCCTTTGCTCTTGAGCTTAATTTAACAAATAAATTGATTTAATCATTTGAACATCAAAAAGAGAAACTCAAGGTACTTAACCCATATATACATTAGACATTAGAGTCACATCTATACGAAATCATGAATCAACTCAACATTTTAGCCCACACTCTCTTTTAGCCAATTATCTAAGCCAAGATAAAAGCATCAATATGCTTGCCTCTAACCAAATACATGCAACACATCTACCTCATGTGGCCGAATATGCATGTCCATGTTGAGGCCGATTATATGCTTAATACTGCCTACAAATATGGTTACTTGTATTGACTACATACCATTTTGTTTCAAGTTCAAAACTCGGCTAATACACATATATACACTAGTAATCAAATACTAACATTTGCACTTCACCTTACTACCAATTCTCATCTACTTCCTACCATGGCCGAATGCATCAAGACACCATACCATTTCAATTTTGGTCATGGGTTAAACAAAGAACTTAATGTCTAACTCAAAATGCTAAAAAGAAAATCCAAGAGTCATCAATCACCATTACATGTATCACTACAAAGCTTCACACTTAGCATGCAAATGACATCAACACAAGTCCACCTTAGCCGAAACTTAGCTCATCTTCATGCCTCATCACCACAACATCAAACACCAACCAAGAAGACAACACCCATGGCCGAATATCATCTCCATCTCATAGCAAAGATTTAAACCATGGGCTAGGTAGAACTCAAGCTAACAACTAAAACTATGCATGAATCTCATGGAACAACATCAACATACCTTAGTTTAGTGAACCACCATAGCTGATTTTCTCCAAGCTCTTTCCCTTCTTTTTCTTTCTTTTATTCGGCCAAGTTCAACAACATGAGAACTTTTTCTTTTTTTTTTTCTTCATCATTTTCCTTTTCATTATTTTATTACCATGCTCCTTATTTTATCATTTCTAACATAAAGCATTAACACAACATGTTTATGACATGTTTTACCCACACATTTTGTCCACCCTTATTGTCATGGCCGGCCACTACTAATTAAATGGGGAAATTGACATGCAAGTTCACCCCTTTGATTACATGCACTAATAGATCCTTATAGATTAACCTATCACATTTCAAAATTGTCACACATAAGTCCTATTGACTAAATTCACATGCAATTAACTAAATCGAAGCTTAAAACTTTCACACATTCATATTCACATATTTTAGACAATAATTATCATATTCAAATAATTTGGTGACTCGGTTTAGCGGTCTCGAAACTGCTTTCCGACTAGGGTCACTTTGGGGCTGTCACAACTCTCCCCCACTTAAGAAATTTTCGTCCCCGAAAATCTTATCGGCAAATAGGCTTGGGTATCGTTCTTTCATAGAGTCCTCGGTTTCCCAAGTAGCTTCTGCGATTCCGTGTTTGAGCCATAACACCTTTACTAACGGAACCCTTTTGTTTCGCAACTCTCTCACTTCACGAGCTAGGATACGAATCGGTTCTTCTTCATAACTCAAGTCAGATTGAATTTCAACCTCTGATGGACTAATTATGTGCGAAGGATCAGATCTGTAACGTCGAAGCATCGAAACATGAAAAACGTTGTGAATCCTTTCAAGTTCAAGGGGTAAAAGCAACCTATATGCAACTGGACCAACTCGTTCGGAGATTTCATACGGCCCAATGAATCTTGGACTCAGTTTGCCCTTTCGGCCAAATCTGAGTATCTTTTTCCAAGGTGAAACCTTAAGAAACACTTTGTCTCCCACCTAATACTCAATATCTCTTCGTTTTAAATCCGCGTACGACTTCTGACAATCGGATGCTGCCTTCAGACTTTCACGAATTATTTTTACTTTCTGCTCAGCATCTTTAATCAAATTAACTCCGAAAATTTTACTTTCACAGAGCTCGGTCCAAAACAATGGCGTACGGCATTTACGACCGTATAAAGCCTCGTAAGGTGCCATCTTAATACTTGATTGAAAACTATTGTTGTAAGCGAATTCAATCAAAGGTAAATACCGTTCCCATGAACCACTAAACTCAAGGATGCAACATCTTAACATATCCTCGAGTATCTGAATTATCCGCTCGGATTGACCATCGGTTTGGGGATGAAAAGCGGTGCTAAAATGCAACTTGGTACCCACAGCTTCTTGCAATTTCTTCCAAAATCGCGAGGTGAATCTCGGATCTCTATCCGACACAATAGAAATGGGTACCCCGTGTAATCTCACAATCTGAGAAACATACAATTCAGCTAGTCTATCCAGTGAATAATCCGTACGTACGGGAATAAAATGAGTCGACTTAGTCAGTCTATCAACAACAACCCAAATCGCATCTTTCTTACTTGTCGACAATGGCAACCCAGACACAAAATCCATCGTGACTCGATCCCATTTCCATTCAGGTATCATGATCGGCTGAAGTAAACCCGTAGGCACTTGATGTTCCGCCTTCACTTGCTGACATACTAAGCACTTCGAAACAAAATCGGAAATGTCTCGTTTCATACCATGCCACCAAAACTGACGTCTCAGGTCGTTGTACATTTTTGTACTCCCCGGGTGAATTGACATTCGGCTACAATGAGCTTCGTTCAGAATCATCGAAATAAGTTCTGAATTTCTTGGAACACACAAACGACTTCTGATCCTCAAACAATCGTCATCATCAATTTGAAACTCTTATTCCATTTTCGAAACGCATTCAGCCCATTTTGCAACCAGTTCATCATCGACTTTCTGAGCTTCACGAATTTGATAAATCAACAATGGTTTGGCCTTTACTTCTGCCACTAACACATTGTCAGATAGAACAAACAAGTGTACATTCATCGCTCGTAAAGCAAACAATGATTTACGACTCAAAGCATCCGCAACCACATTAGCCTTTCCCGGGTGATAGTTAATGACAAGCTCATAATCTTTTAACAACCCAAGCCAACGTCTTTGTTGCAGATTTAAGTCTCTTTGAGTCATCAAATATTTGAGACTTTTGTGATCCGAATATACATGGCACTTCTCACCAAATAAGTAATGTCGCCATATTTTCAAAGCGAATACGATGGCAGCCAGTTCGAGATCATGGGTTGGATAATTTTTCTCATGTGGCTTTAGTTGCCTCGACGCATAAGCTACAACTCGACCTTCTTGCATCAATACATAACCCAACCCAAGTAAGGATGCATCACTGTAAATGACGAACTCCTTGCCTGATTCGGGCTGCACTAGTACTGGAGCTTCCGTCAAATGAGTTTTAAATTGATCGAAACTTTTCTGACACTTTTTTGTCCATTCAAACTTAACATCTTTCTGAAGTAGTTTTGTCATTGGTGTGGCTATCATCGAGAAACCTTTCACAAACCGTCGGTAGTAACCAGCAAGTCCCAAAAAGCTCCGAACCTCAGTAATATTTCTCAGAGGCTTCCAGTTAAGTATGGCTGAAATTTTGCTCGG
Organism: Gossypium hirsutum; assembly: GCF_007990345.1. NCBI lineage: Eukaryota > Viridiplantae > Streptophyta > Magnoliopsida > Malvales > Malvaceae > Gossypium > Gossypium hirsutum. The sequence goes on along the minus strand of NC_053432.1, from coordinate 29,552,879 downwards.
ATCAACTCGAATACCCGATGCGGATACGACATGACCCAAGAAGCTCACCTCTCTTAACCAGAACTCACACTTACTGAACTTAGCATATAACTGCTTATCTCGTAAAATCTGCAACACTAATCTTAGGTGCTCAGCATGCTCGGTTTCATCTCTTGAGTAGACCAAGATGTCATCAATAAACACAACCACAAACCGGTCCAGATACTGTCTGAAGACCCGATTCATCAGATCCATAAATACCGCAGGGGCATTAGTGAGCCCAAACGGCATCACTAAGAACTCGTAGTGACTGTATCTCGTTCTGAAAGCTGTTTTGGGTATATCCGAATCTCGAATTCGCAACTGATAATAACCCGATCTCAAATCTATCTTTGAAAACACTGAGGCTCCCTTTAGTTGATCAAACAAATCGTCAATGCGCGGTATCGGGTATTTATTCTTTATTGTCACCTTATTCAGCTGACGATAGTCGATGCACAACCTCATGGTTCCGTCCTTCTTTTTCACAAACAATACTGGTGCACCCCAAGGTGAGAAACTTGGTCGAGCGAAACCTCTATCTGTCAACTCTTGCAACTGAGCTTTCAATTCCTTTAATTCTGTTGGTGCCATACGATACGGAGCTATCAAAATCGATGTAGTCCAAGGTACAAGCTCAATACCAAACTCTACCTCCCGAACAGGTGGTAAACCCAGTAATTCTTCGGGAAAAACATCTGGGTATTCACAAACCACTGGCACAGATTCAGGCTTCTTTTCTAACTCCTTGTCATCAAGTAAATACGCAAGGTATGCTTCACACCCCTTTCTTACATATTTCTGAGCCAGCATCGATGATATTACAGCTGGCAACCTATTCAAGTCAGTAGACTCAACTCGGATTACCTCATTATTTACACACCTTAAATCGATGGTTTTTCCTTTGCAATTTACAATTGCATCATGTACGGTCAACCAATCCATACCGAGGATAACATCAAATTCGTCAAACGGTAAAAGCATCAAATCGGCCGGAAAACAGGAACCTCAGATTATTAGGGGACATTTCTTGCACACTTTGTCGACAAGCACGTAACGACCCAAAGGATTTGACACCCGAATTACAAACTCAGTAGACTCAACAGGTAGAGTCTTACTGGATGCTAAGGTTTCACATATATAAGAATGAGTAGAACCAGGGTCAATCAAAGCAATCACATTAGTATCAAAGAGAGTAAAAGTACCGGTAATAACATCTGGCGAGGAAGCATCCTCGCGTGCGCGTATAGCGTAAGCTCTAGCAGGAGCACGAGCCTCAGATCTGGTTGTAGCATCTCTAGATCCTCTCTAACCGCTACTAGCATTGCCCGTATTCCTAGATGGTCTACCCCGAGTAGTAGTAGCACCAGGTTTCCCACTCTGATTTACGTTCTGTTCAGACAATCTCGGGCAATCTTTAATAAAGTGGTCAGCCGATCTGCACTTGTAACAGGAGCGATCATGGAATCTACAACTCCCCGAATGCCATTTACCACAATACTGACACTCCGTTCTGTCTCGACGATCATTTCCAACACTGGCGACCGAAGTGACTCGTGCACTCACAGGGGGTCGATCACGATCTCGTCTAAAAAAACCCGAAGTGTCTCTAGATTGGCCTAAATCATCTCTAAATTTCTTCGATGAATGTTGAAAGGGCCTCCCCGAAGACCTCTTACGAAACTCTTTTGCTCCCATATCAGCTTTTCTTTTCTCCATACTGAGCTCCTCGGCTTTGCAAGCTCGCTCGACAAGTACCACAAATTCTCAGATTTCCAAAATGCCAACATACAGCTTTATATCATCATTCAGTCCATCCTCGAAACGTTTACACATCACGGCTTCTGAAGAAATGCATTCTCTAGCGTACCGGCTAAGCCTTACAAACTTTCGTTCATAATTGGTAACCGACATGGAACCTTGTTTAAGTTCAAGAAATTCCTTCCGTTTTTGATCCATGAATCTCTGACTGATATACTTTTTCCAAAACTCGGTTTGGAAAAACTCCCAAGTTACTTGCTCTCTGGGCACAACAGAAGTCAACGTATTCCACCAATAGTAGGCAGAATCACGTAGCAAGGAGATAGTACACTTTAGGCACTCATCGGGTGTGCAAGATAGCTCATCGAGTACCCGAATAGTGTTGTCCAACCAAAATTCAGCTTGCTCGGCATCATCGCTGTCCGTAGCTTTAAATTCAGTAGCCCCGTGTTTTCGAATTCTATCAACTGAGGGCTTATTTGACCTTATTTGGTCAGTTGCCGGAGGTATTGTAGGTGTGGGGGTGGTATTAGTCGGGAATGGAGGTTGTGGAACAGCCGTATTAGTTCGAATGTATTGGTTGAACCAATCATTCATCATGCTATAAAAAGCTTGTCTAGCTTCATCGTTCGGATTACTAGCAATAGGTTGAGAGTCCGCCGGCGTTGTCCCTTGCGCGGGAGCAGGCGCTACACTCTCAAGATCATCAGCTACCGCTCGGTTGGGATCGGAATCCATTACTATAAATAAACACATTTTCAATTGTCAGAAATCACCACACTATCAAATAATCGCAAAATGGCATGTATAGCTAGACCTAAACGTATTACGGTAGTCCTAGAATCGACTAAACCGTAGCTCTGATACCAATAAAATTTGTAACACCCCGTACCCGAGACCGTTGCCGGAGTCGAACACAAGGTATTTACGGACTTATTTCATTTATTTTCACAGTTCATTTTAAAAATTTCCAGACAAGCTGGCTAACTGCGTCACTGTTGCCTTAAAAATCATATCTTGAGTTCCAAAACTCGAAAACCAGTTTCGTAAATTTTACCTGAAACTAGACTCATATATCCATATACAAATTTTTTTCTAGAATTTTTGGTTGAGCCAATTAGTACAGTTTATTAGTTAAAGTCTCCCCTGTTTCAGGGTTTGACTGCTCTGACCTTCATGCATTACGACTTATATATCTTCCTGTACAGGGCTTTATTACTTATGCCGTTTGTTTCTAACGAATCTATACATATATGGTTTTCCATGAATCAACTAGAATTTGTCATACAAAGCACCAAAATGATCATGATTAACCATTCCAATGGCTAATCGTTACCAAACGTTTCCATACCTCTCAAAGAACAACATACAAAACGATTATAATGTTATGCTCAAAGTATATATAAGCCATTTTCGCATGGCTATCCAAATTTATACAAAACCAAAGGGTACATGACCAACAACAAAAATGGTAGTCCTATACATGCCATTTTCAGAGTTCAACCAAAAGTGTACCAAAAGGGCTTTGATAGTGTGGACGACTTCGACTTCGACAATCCCGAGTCCGATAGCTGACGAACCAAAATCTATAAAACAGAAGATCAGAGAAACGGAGTAAGCATTTAATGCTTAGTAAGTTTTGAGCAATGAAATTAGGCACAATTGAAGTATAGCATTCATATGACTAAACGGATAATTTCATATACACACATTCTCAAAACCATACCTACTTCACATTACCAACCCTTATATTCATACATAAGAGATCAACTTAACCAAAAGTCGGAAGCTCATTAATCGACTAAGAGAATACTATTTAAAAGGAATCAACTAATCCAACGCATATACGAAACATACCTCATCGTTGGGATTTTACGAGCATATTAATTGAAATTATTACAGCAAGATCGCTCATTCCCAAACCAAGTACCTTCGGGCTTTAACCGGATATAGCCACTCGCTCAAATGCCTTCGGGACTTAGCCCGGATATAGTAGTTCGCACAAATGTCTTCGGGACTTAGCCCGGATATAGTAACTCGCACAAATGCCTTCGGGACTTAGCCCGGATATAGTAACTCGCACAAATGCCTTCGGGACTTAGCCCGGAATTAGTCACTAGCACAAATGCCTTCGGGACTTAGCCCGGAATTATCATCCGAATATTCATGCACATATCAGTAAATCATGATACATCTTTATTTCATTTTCATAACTAGAATTCAAACACAAGTCAATTATTAAGCATTCCCATTTTCGGCTCAATAGCCACATACAAACAGCATGATTTGGTTTGCTTTATGACATGATCTCTATGCACATACGGCTACCCATCATACGTATAGACTAATTAACTCAACATATAATTCAAGTAGAGTCATTATATCACCGTATATTTGTTATGATTATACGTCATGACTTAATCAAATCGTAAACTAAGTTTCATTACTCAAAAACTTACCTCGGATGTTGTGGAACGATTTCGACGGCTATTTGATCACTTTTTCCTTCCCTTTATCGGATTTAGTTCCCCTTTGCTCTTGAGCTTAATTTAACAAATAGATTGATTTAATCATTTGAACATCAAAAAGAGAAACTCAAGGTACTTAACCCATATATACATTAGACATTAGAGTCACATATATACGAAATCATGAATCAACTCAACATTTTAGCCCACACTCTCTTTTAGCCGATTATCTAAGCCAAGATAAAAGCATCAATATGCTTGCCTCTAACCGAATACATGCAACACATCTACCTCATGTGGTCGAATATGCATGTCCATGTTGAGGCTGATTATATGCTTAATACTTCCTACAAATATGGTTACTTGTATTGACTACATACCATTTTGTTTCAAGTTCAAAACTCGGCTAATACACATAAATACACTAGTAATCAAATACTAACATTTGCACTTCACCTTACTACCAATTCTCATCTACTTCCTACCATGGCCGAATGCATCAAGACACCATACCATTTCAATTTTGGTCATGGGTTAAACAAAGAACTTAATGTCTAACTCAAAATGATAAAAAGAAAATCCAAGAGTCATCAATCACTATTACTTGTGACAGCCCAAAATTGACCCTAGTCGGGAAGTGGTTTCGGGACCGCTAAACCGAGTCACCGAAATGTTTGAATGTGATATTTATTGTCTAGAATATGTAATTATGAATGTGTGAAAATTTCAAGCTTCGATTTAGTCGATTGCATGTGAATTTAGTCAATAGGACTTATGTGCGACATTTTTGAAATGTGATAGGTCGAAGCATAAGGACCTATTAGTGCATGAAATAAAAAGGGGGGACTTGCATGTCAAATTCCCCCCTAACTAGTAGTGGCCGGCCATGACAAGCATGGTAGACCAAGTGTGATGGGCAAGACATGTCATAGACATGTTGTGTTGGTGCATCATGGGTGGAAAAAAATAAAATAAGGAGCATGGGCATAAAATAATGAAAAGGGAATATGATGAAAACAAAAAAAAAAGTGTAGTTGTTTCCCCCCCCATTGCCATGATATAAAGAAAAGAAAAGAGAAAATTTTGTTCATCCTTTTTCATCTTCATTTGGCCGAAAATTCAAAGGAAGGAGGAAGGAGTTCTTGCTTCATGTTTGGTTTGGAAGAGGATTAGGAGGAGGTTTGGCCATACTTGTATCTAGATCAAGGAATGTTTGAGGTTGTGCCATGAGATTCATGCATGTTTTTAGTTGCTAGCTTGAGTTCTAATTAGCCCATGGTTCAAATCTTTGCTATGTCATGGGGATGATATTTGGCCTAGGTAGATTTTGTGTTAATGCCATTGCATGCTAAATATGAAGCTTGTTAATGATGCATGTGATGGTGGATTGATGATTCTTGAATCTTCTTTTTAGCATTTTTGAGTGAGCACATATGTGCATTGGTTGCTAGATGGAGAAGAATCGGCTAGCAAGTTGTGTGCTAAGGCCGAATATAATTTTTGTATATTAATGAGTAATGCATGTGTTAAATTGATGGAAAGGGAGAGGATGCTTTACTAGTGTATATATGTGTGTATTAGCCAAGTTTTGAACTTGAAACAAAAGGGTGTTTAGTCAATACAAGTGACCATACTTGTAGAATGTATTAAGTGTTGAAATCGGCCCCAACATAGACATGCATATTCGGCCATAGGAAGGAGATTGGTGTTGCATGTATTCGGTTAGAGGCAAGCATATTGATGCTTTTGTCTTGGCTTAGAAAATTCGGCCAAGGGGGAAAAATTAGCTAAAATGTTGAGTTTGATTCATGATTCCGTACATATGTGACTTTAATGTCTAATGTATAAATATGGGCTAAGTGCCTTGTGTTCCTCTTTTCGATGCTCAAATGATTAAATCAATTTATTTGTTTAATTAAGCTCAAGAGCAAAGGGGAACTAAATCCGATAAAGGGAAGGAAAAAGTGGTCGAATAGCTATCGGAATCGTTCGACAACACCCGAGGTAAGTTCTTGAGTAAAAGAGCTTAAATTATGATTTGATTAGATCATGTTTTAAGCAAATTAAAATCATGCTCTTTGTGTGGCTATTGAGCCGAAATTGCAAGAATGATAAATGTCTTGTGTTTGAGTTTTGCTAACGAGAACGAAATACGAATGTGCCATGATTTATTGTTAAATGTGCATGGTTATTTGAATGATGTCCGGGCTAAGTCCCGAAGGCTTTGTGCTAAGTGACCATATCCGGACTAAGATCCGAAGGCATTTGTGTGAGATACTAATTCCGGGCTAAGCCCGAAGGCATTTGTGCGAGTTACTAAATCCGAGTTAAGTCCCGAAGGCAATTGTGCGAGTTACTATAACCGGGCTATGTCCCGAAGGCATTTGAGCGAGTAGCTATATCCGGTTAAATTCCGAAGGTACGTGATTTGGGAATGAATGATCTTGCTGTAAAAATTTCAGTAAATACTCTAGAAACATCCCAACATTGAGGTATGTTTCGTATGTGCTTGAATTTAGTTGAGCCCTTACAAATAAGTATTCGCTCAGTTGATAAACGAGCTACCGGCCTTTGGCTAAGTTGATCTTTTGTGTATGTACATAAGGGTTGGTAATGTGAAGCAAGTATGATATCGAAAATTTGTGCATATGAAATTATTCGTTTAGCTATATGAATGCTATACTTTTGCTGTGCTGGAATTCCTTGCTCAAAACTTACTAAGCATAAATTGCTTACTCCGTTTCTTTGATCCTCTATTTTATAGATTTTGGTTCTCCAGCTATCGGACTCGGGATTTTGAAGTCGAAGTCGCCCACACTATCAAAGCCCCCTTTTGGTACAATTTTGGTTGAACTTGAAATGGCATGTATAGGACTACTCGTTTGTTGTGGGTCATGGACCCTTTGGACTTGTATAATTTTGGATAGCCATGCGAAAATGGCTTATATATGTTTGAGTGTAATGTTATAATCATTTGGTATGGATATGGTTATTGAGAGGTGTGGATAGGCTTGACAAGGATTGGTCATGGGAATGGTTAATCACTATCATAAATTGTGCTACTTATGCAAAAAGGGCTAGTTGAATCATGGAAACTATGAAATAGGTAAAGTCTATCTTAAAGGCAGATGCTGACAGCAGTAGTGATGTAGATTTAGAAATTCACTAAAAATAGTAGGAATGGAATTAAATAGTGAATAAATTATGTAAACGAACCTTGATGAATCTATTTTCATAGGAAAGTAACGAAACAATCATACGGACAGTATGTTAAGAGATATTCAGGTTCTCGTGAGACAGGGCCAGAACGGTTTCTGGATTTCCTGTTCCGACTTTGGAAATTCATTATAAATTAACCAGAGACAATTAGGAGTCAATCCATATATGTATAGATTTCTCTCTGAGTCTAGTTTCTATAGAAACAAACGGCATTAGTATTGAAGCCCTGTACAGGGAGATATCCAAGTCGTAATGCGCAAAGGTCAGTGTATTTGATCCCTGTAACATGGGAGACTTTGACTAATAAACTGTACTAATTGGCCCAACCATGTGACAGCCCAAAATTGACCCTAGTCGGGAAGTGGTTTCGAGACCACAAAACCGAGTCTTATAAATAATTAAAGATTATATTCTGTGTTTATGATGTGCGTAAATGCTTGTGTGATAGTTCCATACTTTAATTTGGTCAGTGTATGTGGAATTTATTAGTAGGGACTTATGTGAGACAATTTGGAAATATGCTAGGCAAGTGTTCAAGTGGCCCATTAATATATGTGGGAAAGTGTTTGTCCTTGCATGTCAAATTAGCCAAATTAAAGCATAGTGGCTGGCCATGCTATGGGTGGAAACATGTCACCAACATGTTATGCTAGTGATGTATGCTAAGAAAAATAAAATAAAGAGCATGGTAATTAAACAATGAAAAGGAAGGGCGATGAAAAAAAAATGGTCTCATCCATACCCCCCTTGTTGCCGTGAGTTGAGGAAAGAAAACAAAAAAAAATGTGTTCATTCTTGAACACCTTTGGCCGAATAGAGGAAAGAAAGGAAGGGGAAGAGCTTGAGAAAATCGGCTATGGTGGTTTGCTAGACTAAGGTATGTTTGATGTTGTTCTTGAGATGCATGCATGTTTTAGTAGTTGACTTGAGTTCTAAAAACCTATGGTTCAATTTTGTGGATTGATGATGATTTTGTGTTTTGCCATTGATGAGTGCTTGAGCTTTTTGATAGTTGTTGATGAAAAGTGAAAGATATGTTAAAGATTAATATGTTAAATTAAGGCTTGGTAAGCTAGCTATTAAGGTGAAATGCTAATGTTAGTATTTGATTTGGTAATAATCTGTTTGGGGACAGCAGCAGTAAGGTGATTTTGGAAAATCGCCATAATTTGTAGGAGTTGAATTAGAAGCTGAGTGAATTATGCCATTAAAGCTTGAAGAGTCTATTTTCTTACAAAAGAAACTATAAAAACAAAAGAGTTACCAATCTTGAGATATTTGAAGTATTGTGGGGCTGAGTCAAAATGACTACTAGATTCCCTGTTCTGTTTTTAGGAAATCATTATAAATTGTACAAAAATGATTATAAGATAAAATTTATATGCTTAGACTCCTTAATGAGTCTAGTTTCAAATGAGATCAAATACAACACATTTTGAATTCTGTAAAATGAGAAATTTGATTCGTAGTGAAGAGTGGTCAGAATAGTCAAACAGTGAAACAGGGGAAACTTTAAGAAAAATCTGGTATTGATTGGCCAAGCCAAAAATTCTGAAAATTTTATGGATGGAAGATATACGAGTGTATATTCAGGGAAAATTAACGGCTAGTGATTTGGAGTTTTGTTACTCCAGTTATAAACAATTTAGCGACTACTGCTCAGGAAAACAGCTCGTAGTGAATATGTGATTTTGTTGTAAACATTAATGAAAATTTGCCAATGAGTTATTTATTGACTATTATAAAGCTTACTATAATCTATGTGTGTGAAGGTCAAATCAATATATATATTATTCTGAAAGTAATACTTGAATAGTCGATTAATGACTATTTTAAATTTTGTTGAACTTAAGCTCAAGAGCAAAAGGGAACTAGATCCGATAAAGGCAAAGAAAAGATCACTGAGTAGTCGAGTTGGAACCGTCTTACCCAACACAAGGTAAGTCATTAAGCATGTAGTTGGTATTATTTCAAATGGTCATAATGTTTATGTATTGATGCTGAATGGAATGAATAAATATACATATATATATATGCATGTACGTATGTATGTGATGATGAAATTGTTGAATGAAAAGAAAAGAGGTAAGATGTACTGAGTTGTTGATCTCGGCACTAAACGTGCGGGTATAACCATTTATGACCATGAGATTGGCGCTAAGTGCGCGGGATTAAATTGTACAGCACTAAGTGTGTGATTTGACTATGTTGCACTAAGTGTGCGAAATGAATATGATGCACTAAGTGTGCGAATTGACCATGCGGCACTAAGTGTGCGAGTTTGACTATGTAGCACTAAGTGTGCGATTTGATTACGTAGCACTAAGTGTGCGAGTTGATTATATAGCACTGAGTGTGCGGACTCAATATACATTCGTGAATCATTATGGACACTATGTGTGCGACACTATTGAGTCGATCGCGGACGGCGGATCGGGTAAGTGTCTTGAGTACATGGCTAATAGGTGCTATGCTTATACTTGGTGTTGAGCTCGGTAAGTTTGAACCTATGTGACAACTATACTTGAAGTCACGTACATAAAATTTATCGTAGGATGGGTGAAAGGCCGTTTAGTCGTTTGATTGTAACGAAAATAAATTGATTTATGAAAATGCTTCAATGTCCTATTGATGAGTATATGGAATGTGAATGCATGAATTGATATGAAATTGAATCGATAGGTTGGAGGAACTATGGTATGGTTCGGAATGGATGGAGTAACTAGCCTCGTTCCATTTTGTTTTCTCTTGTGATAATGTTATTGATGGATGGTAGTGCATAGCTTATGACTTACTGAGTTATAAACTCACTCGGTGTTTCCTTGTCACCTATTCTAGGTTTCTTGGACACATCTCTTTTTGCGTGATCGGGCCGTCATCGAAGTCATCACACCGGATAGCAAGTTTTGGTACTTTCTTCTTAGTTGGCTTAGAAGAACATTTTGGCATGTATAAGCTATTACGTTGTGTTTGAACTTTGGCATGTAAACTTTAAGCCATGCGAAAATGGCACGAATGTTCGATTGAGTTGGATCAAGGGTAGGCATGAAATGGACCTAGTTACTTTCGTAACAGATGCTGGCAGCAGCAGTGTCATGAGATTGAAAAATCACTAAAAATAGTAGGAGTGGAATTAATTGATGAATAAATTATGTAATCGAAGCTTGATGAGTCTGTTTTCATGAGGAAGTAACGAAAAGATCATATGGGCAGTATATTAAGAGATAATCAGACTTTTGTGGGACAGGGCCAGAACGGTTTCTGGATTCCCTACTCTGACTTTGGAAATTCATTATAATTTAACCAGAGATAATTAGGGGTCGTACCATATATGTATAGATTCCTCTCTGAGTCTAGTTTTCATAGAAACAAACGGCATCAGTATTGAAGCCCCGTGCAGGGAGATATCCAAGTCGTAATGGGCAAAGGTCAGTGTAGTCGACCCCTGCAACATGGGAGACTTTGACTAATAAACTGTACTAATTGGCCCGACCAAAAATTCTAGAAAAAATACATAGATGGGCACATGAGTCTAGTTTCTGGTAAAAATTACGAAACTGATTTTCGAGTTACGAAACTCAAGATATGATTTTTAAAACGACTAGTACACAGATTGGGCAGTGTCTGGAAAATAAATTTTATAAGGGGTTAAAGTCAGTTAACACCTCGTGTTCGACTCCGGTGTCGGTTTCGGGTTCGGGGTGTTACATTTGATTGGTATCAGAGCTATGGTTTAGTCGGTTCTAGGACTACCATAGCACGTATGAGTCTAGCTATACATGCCTTAATGTTAATGTTTAAAAGGGTGATGACTTCTGACGGTTGAAATGTTTTTGTTTTGATTAGTAAATGGATCCCGGTGTAGAAAGAACCCTAGCGGATGACGTTGAGAGCGTAGCGGCTGCTCCTGCACAAGGGACGCCGCCTGTTGAACCTTAGTCATCTGCGAATAATCAAGGTGAGGGGGCTAAACAAGCCTTCTTTACCATGATGAATGAGTGGGTCGCGCAATATGCCCGAACCAACCCGACTGTCCAACAATTCCCAAATTTGAATAATCCACCCTAAGAGCCTGTAATGCCATCAGTCGCTGATCCTGTGAGGCTGAGTAAGCCACCTGTAGACTTGATTAGGAAGCGTGGGGCCGAGGAGTTCAAGGCCATAGTAACTGATGATGCCGAAAGGGCCGAGTTCTGGCTTGATAACACCATTCGGGTGTTCGATGAATTGTCATGCACACCTGACGAATGTCTAAAATGTGCTGTATCTTTGTTGCGAGACTCAGCCTAGTATTGGTGGAGGACCTTGATTTCCATAGTCCCGAACGAGCGAGTAACTTGGGACTTCTTTCAAACGGAATTCCGAAAGAAATTTATTAGCCAACGGTTCATTGATCAGAAGCGTAAGGAGTTCTTGGAACTCAAGCAAGGCCGTATGACTGTATCTGAATACGAACATGAATTCGTAAGACTCAGTAGGTATGCCCGGGAGTGTGTAGCTGATGAGGTTGCTATGTGCAAAAGATTCGAGGAAGGATTGAATGAAGATTTAAAGCTACTAATGGGTATTTTGGAAATAAAAGAATTCGTAACACTAGTCGAAGGAGCCTGCAAGGCGGAAGAACTTGGAAAGGAGAAGAGGAAGGCTGAATTTGAAGCTAGAGATTATCGTAAAAGATCGACGGGTAAAGCTCCGTTCTCAGCTGTAAAGAAGTTCAGGGAGGACATTAATAAGTCGAGGGCGACTGCGGGAATTTCCATCAGGGCAAGACCATCGATGGGCTCCCGAGCTACTTCGGTAGCTAGTGTGGGCAATAATCGTCACGAGAAACCTGAATGTCCCCAATGTGGAAGACGACACCTAGGTCAATGTTGGGGCAAGTCTACTAGCAGGGCCTGTTACGGATGCGGTTCGAAGGACCACTTCATTAGAGATTGCACGGAGCTGGATGAGAAGAATAAGATTCAAGGTGCAAGACCTAGTGGAGTGACATCTAGAGGTAGACCACCGAGAATTTTAGGAGGCAGGGGTGGTAGTCAGAGGGGGGCCTCTGATACGGCCGATCGAGCCGAGAACCGTACTCCTGCTAGAGCATATGCCATTCGCGCACGAGAGGAGGCATCCTCCCCCGACGTCATCACTGGTACCTTCACTCTCTTTGATACTAATGTGATTGCATTGATTGACCCTGGTTCTACTCATTCATATGTATGCGAAACCTTAGCAACCAGTAAGACTCTACCTGTTGAGTCTACTGAGCTCGTAATTCGAGTATCAAACCCTTTGGGTCAATGCGTACTTGTTGATAAAGTGTGTAAGAGATGCCCTCTAATAATCCGAGAATCCTGTTTTTCGGCCGATTTGATGCTTTTGCCGTTCGACGAGTTTGATGTTATTCTTGGTTTGGATTGGTTAACCGCGCATGATGCGGTTGTGAATTGCAAAAGCAAGACTATCGATTTGAGGTGCGCAAATAACGAAATAATCCGAGTTGAGTTTGCGGACTTAAGGGGGTTGCCAGCGTAATATCAGCAATGTTGGCCCAGAAATATGTAAGGAAAGGGTGCGAAGCATACCTCGCGTATGTACTTGATGACAAGGAGTTAGAAAAGAAACCCGAATCGGTGCCGGTGGTTTGTGAATACCCGGATGTTTTTCCTGAAGAGTTACCGGGTTTGCCACCTGTTCGGGAGGTAGAGTTTGGTATTGAGCTTGTACCTGGAACTACGCCAATTTCAACCGCTCCGTATCGTATGGCGCTAACCGAGTTAAAAGAGTTGAAAGCTCAGTTGCAAGAATTGACGGATAGAGGTTTCGCTCGATCGAGTTTCTGACCTTGGGGTGCACCAGTATTGTTCGTGAAAAAGAAGGACGGAACCATGAGGTTGTGCATTAACTATCGTCAACTGAATAAAGTGACGATAAAGAATAAGTATCCGTTACCGCGTATTGATGATCTGTTCGATCAATTAAAGGGAGCATCGGTGTTTTCAAAGATAGATTTGAGATCGGGTTATTATCAGTTGCGGATTCGAGATTCGGACGTACCCAAAACTGCTTTCAGAACGAGGTACGGTCACTACGAGTTCTTAGTGATGCCGTTCGGGCTCACTAATGCCCCTGCGGTGTTTATGGATTTGATGAATCGGATCTTCAGGCCGTATTTGGATCGGTTCGTAGTTGTGTTTATTGATGACATCTTGGTCTATTCAAGAGATGAGACCGAACATGCTGAGCATCTGAGGCAAGTGTTGCAAATTTTGCGGGATAAGCAGTTATATGCTAAGTTCAGTAAGTGTGAGTTCTGGTTAAGAGAGGTTAGCTTCTTGGGTCATGTGGTATCCGCATCGGGTATTCGAGTTGACCCGAGCAAAATTTTAGCCATACTTAACTGGAAGCCTCCGAGAAATGTTACCGAAGTCCGGAGCTTTCTAGGGCTCGCCGGTTATTACCGACGATTTGTCAAAGGTTTCTCGATGATAGCCACACCAATGACGAAGCTACTTCAAAAGGATGTTAAGTTCGAATGGACGGAGGAATGTCAGAAAAGCTTCGATCAACTGAAAACTCATTTGACTGAAGCTCCAATTTTGGTGCAACCCGAATCGGGTAAAGAGTTTGTCATTTATAGTGACGCATCCCTACTTGGGTTGGGTTGCGTATTGATGCAAGAAGGTCGAGTTGTGGCCTATGCGTCAAGACAATTGAAGCTACACGAGAGAAATTATCCGACCCATGATCTCGAACTAGCCGCCATTGTGTTTGCATTGAAAATATGGCGACATTATTTGTTTGGTGAGAAGTGCCATGTGTTTTCGGATCACAAAAGTCTCAAATATTTGATGACTCAACGAGACTTGAATCTGCGACAAAGACGTTGGCTTGAGTTGTTGAAAGATTACGAGCTTGTCATTGGTTACCACCCGGGAAAGGCTAATGTGGTTGTGGACGCCTTAAGCCGGAAATCACTGTTTGCTTTGCGAGCGATGAATGTACACTTGTCTGTTCTACCTGACAATGTGTTAGTAGCTGAATTAAAAGCCAAACCATTATTGACTCATCAAATTCTTGAAGCTCAGAAAGTCGATGATGAATTGGTTGCAAAACGAGCTGAGTGTATTCCGAACAAGGAATCGGAGTTTCAGATTGATGATGAAGGTTGTTTGAGGTTTAGAAGTCGTTTGTGTGTTCCAAGGAATTCGGAACTCATTCCGATGATTCTGAACGAAGCCCATTGTAGCCGAATGTCAATTCACCCGGGGAGCACGAAAATGTACAACGACTTGAAACGTCGGTTTTGGTGGCATGGTATGAAACGAGACATCTCCGACTTTGTTTCGAGATGTTTAATATGTCAACAAGTGAAAGCGAAACATCAAGTGCCTTCAGGGTTACTTCAGCCGATCATGATACCCGAGTGGAAATGGGACCGTGTCACAATGGACTTTGTGTCCGGACTGCCATTGTCCGCAAGTAAGAAGGATGCGATTTGGGTTGTTGTTGATAGGCTGACTAAGTCGGCTCACTTTATCCCCGTGCGTACGGATTTTTCATTGGATAAACTAGCCGAATTGTATGTTTCTCAGATTGTGAGATTACATGGAGTACCTATTTCTATCGTGTCGGATAGAGATCCGAGATTCACCTCGCGATTTTGGAAGAAATTGCAAGAAGCTTTGGGTACCAAGCTGCATTTTAGCACCGCTTTTCATCCCCAAACCGATGGTCAATCCGAGCGGATAATTCAGATACTCGAGGATATGCTGAGATGCTGCATCCTTGAGTTTAGTGGTTCATGGGAACGGTATGTACCTTTGATTGAATTCGCTTACAACAATAGTTTTCAATCAAGTATTAAGATGGCACCTTACGAGGCTTTGTACGGTCGTAAATGCCGTACACCATTGTTTTGGACCGAGCTCGGTGAAAGTAAAATTTTCGGAGTTGATTTGATTAAAGATGTCGAACAGAAAGTAAAGGTAATCCGTGAAAGTCTGAAAGCAGCCACAGATCGTCAGAAATCGTATGCGGATTTGAAACGAAAAGACATTGAATATCAGGTGGGAGATAAAGTGTTTCTTAAAGTTTCGTCTTGGAAAAAGGTACTTAGGTTTGGCCGTAAGGGCAAGTTGAGCCCGAGATTCATTGGGTCGTACGAAATCTCCGAACGAGTGGGGCCAGTTGCGTATAGATTGATTTTGCCCCTGAGCTTGAAAAGATCCATGACGTCTTTCATGTTTCGATGCTTCGACGCTATAGATCTGATCCATCGCACATAATTAGCCCATCAGAGGTTGAAATTCAAGCCGATATGAGTTATGAAGAAGAACCGATGCGTATCCTAGCTCGTGAAGTGAAGGAGTTACGAAACAAAAGAGTTCCGCTAGTAAAGGTGTTATGGCTCAAACACGGGATCGAGGAAGCTACTTGGGAAACCGAGAGCTCGATGAAAGAACGATGTCCAAACCTATTTACCGGTAAGATTTTCGGGGACGAAAATTTCTTAAGTGGGGGAGAGTTGTGACAGCCCAAAATTGACCCTAGTCGGGAAGTGGTTTCGGGACCACAAAACCGAGTCTTATAAATAATTAAAGATTATATTCTGTGTTTATGATGTGCGTAAATGCTTGTGTGATAGTTCCATACTTTAATTTGGTCAGTGTATGTGGAATTTATTAGTAGGGACTTATGTGAGACAATTTGGAAATATGCTAGGCAAGTGTTCAAGTGGCCCATTAATATATGTGGGAAAGTGTTTGTCCTTGCATGTCAAATTAGCCAAATTAAAGCATAGTGGCTGGCCATGCTATGGGTGGAAACATGTCACCAACATGTTATGCTAGTGATGTATGCTAAGAAAATAAAATAAAGAGCATGGTAATAAACAATGAAAAGGAAGGGTGATGAAAAAAAATGGTCTCATCCATACCCCCCTTGTTGCCGTGAGTTGAGGAAAGAAAACAAAAAAAAATGTGTTCATTCTTGAACACCTTTGGCCGAATAGAGGAAAGAAAGGAAGGGGAAGAGCTTGAGAAAATCGGCTATGGTGGTTTGCTAGACTAAGGTATGTTTGATGTTGTTCTTGAGATGCATGCATGTTTTAGTAGTTGACTTGAGTTCTAAAAACCCATGGTTCAATTTTGTGGATTGATGATGATTTTGT